>NW_028270155.1:42872120-43024620 GCF_037043375.1 Chiloscyllium plagiosum
ACACGGTAAATATATCATGCAAATTTATAAGATGTCACTTCTTAAAGTTTAGAATAAGGTAATTTATTGATGTCATTAAGTATGGATAGTAGGAAGCTGTGGTACCATAACTTATATTGACCAACACAAATGGAAATCATGAACACAATGGATCTCAATCTGCAATCTATCAAGATAATTTGTGTTCAGGCAAATGTTGCAGATCATCAAGTATAGGAACAATTCAAACCTAAAAGCTGTGTAGCATGACAATCATGTGGAATAGATTGCTACACAATGCGATTATCTGTAGCTGCAGAACATGAAAATTTGATGATATTCTCTAAAGAACATTTCCAAGGAAACAACTTTTCCTTTAAGCTGAAGTATACAATTTTAGAAAATCAATCAAGCTAGGTTTCTGAATGAACTCTGACTTATGAACATATGAAATAGGAAAAGTAGACCATTTGGCCCCTTGATCCTGCCCCACCATTTAATAAGATCATATTTGATCTGTTTGTACTTTGAATTCTACACTCCAACCTATCCTTGATAACTTTTTGATCTCTTGTCCAACACAAGATCCTGTTTTGACTGCCATCTGGGCTAGAGTTCTAAAGACACATAACCCTCAGAGAAAATAATTCATATAAGGCCTTCTAATTTTCAAGTAGTGCCCTCTAGTATCAGACTGAACTGATCCACAAGAGGAAACAACCTTTTCAAGTCCAACTTCTCAAGGCCATTCAGAATTTTAAACACTTCAATCACTTTTCTAAACTCAAATGGAAACAAGCTAAGACTGTTTAACCTATTCTCATAAGATATTCTACTCATTCTAGTTTTCTATTCTATTGATTGCTATAACTAAATATAAAAAGCCATGCAGTAATGGTTACTGGAAAGACAGTAATTTATTTTCCACTTCAATAGTAATTAAAATAATCAAGTTTAATTAAATTACCAAAGCAAAAGCAAGAATGTATCTTGTTTAATTTCAATCTGACTCAATCATAAATTGTCTTTATTATTATCCAAAAGAAGATCAAATATTTGAAGACATTTTCCTAACACCTTGAATTTGGGTAGAATGCCGAATCTTATGCTCCATTGACTTCCATTCAACAAGTATTAGGACGTAGGTTAGATGCCTCAACTGAAAGCGCTTCATTCTCACTGGATGCATTAAGTTAAAGTCAATGCTCAAGGCATTTGGAATAACACTAATGATGACAGATTAATTTCACATTATTCTAAAGATAAAAGGCATCCACTCTCTCTCATCCGAGCAGTACTATGTGCATCCGAAAATGAGCTGCCAATCTGAAGCTACAGCTCAGGGTTAAGCATACACACTAACAATCACATGTGACCAAGAAGAAGAATTCGACAACGAACAGAGCAGATCAAAGCTTTCCAGTCTTAGCTCATTTATTGTGAATGACAGAGGCCATTGGACACTCTGAAAGCAGGAAGCATGTTTCTGCTGATGGGTGAGTCCCGAACCAGAGGACACAGTTTAAAAATAAAGGGTAGGCCACTTAGAACAGAGTTGAGGAGAAACTTCTTCACCCAGAGAGTGGTGGGTGTGTGGAATGCTTGGCCGTGGAAGCCAAGTCTCTGGATACTTTCAAGAAAAAGTTGGATAGAGCTCTTAAGGATAGTGGAATCAAGGGTTATGGGGATAAGGCAGGAACAGGATACTGATTGAGGATGATCATAATGAATGGTGGTGCTGGCTCGAAGGGCAGAATGGCCTACTCCTGCACCTACTGTCTATTGTCTAAATGAGGTGGTGGCTTCATAAATGTCTCAATCCTGAATGATGGCACAAATCAGAATGAGTGTAAAATATAAGGATGAAGCTTTTGTAACCATTTTCATCCAATATTGCTAAATAATAATGGCATCCATCTCAGTTACTTGCTAAGGTCCAGACCATTTCAAAAGTCAGTTTTCAGTCATTTTGACTTCGTCAGTATGATGTCAAAAATTGCTCAACACAGGAAAAGCTACAGGTCAAGGCAATATCCCAACTCAAGTGTTGAAGAATTCACTCTAGAAAGAGTTGAACATCTAGCCAAGCTGTTGCAATACAGCTATAATACAAGCATCAGAAAGTGGAAAATTGCTCAGGTATATTCTGTCCATACGACATATCTAATATGACCAAAGCTTACTCTGAGTAACCAGCAAAGTAATGGAAGGGGCTGTCAGCAATGCTATTAAACTGAACTTACTAGATCAGGTTACATTACATCGAATATATAACACAAAATGGGCCATTTGGTTCAAGCTGGCCTTGCTGGTGTTTATGTTCCAATTGAGCTCTGTCCATTCTCATCTAAATCTGCTACTGCACCCATCTATTCCCTTTTTCCTCACAAGCTTATCCACCTTTCCTTTAAATACATCTATGTTATTTATATCAATCACTCCATGTGGTAACAAATTCTGGAGAAAGTAATATAGAAAGGAATGTAGATTAAATCAACTGGTTATCCTCAGATACAGTAGCGCCTCGACTTACGAACTCAATCCGTTCCAGGACCCGGTTTGCGAACCGAAAAGTTCGCGAACTGAATCAATTTTCCCATTGTTCAGATATTTCCGGAGTCTTTTCTCTTTTTTGTCTCTTGGAGGTTGGTGATGCTTCAAGAAAACGATCCAGAGAAACTTGTTTTTTTATTTGTTGCAGAATTTTCCGAAAATGGGACATCACATTGTCATCTAAAATGTTCACCTTCGCTCGTACCTTGAATTTTGTACGTATATTGAAGCAAAGTTTTACAAACAATCCTGTTCGCAAACTGATTTGTTTGTGAACGGGGTCGTTCGTATGTCGAGGCGCTACTGTAAACGTAAAAATCACACAACACCAGGTTATAGTACAAAAGGTTTATTTGAAAGCTTGTACTTTCAAATAAACCTGTTGGACTAATACCTGGTGTTGTGTGATCTTTAACTTTGCCCACCCCAGTCCAACACCAGCATTGTATCATCAGATAGAGCATATTGGTCATATCTAGTGATTTAGAGTTCAAATCCATTCTTTGAAAATTGTGAAACTAAGTACATACATTAAATTTGTTGGCTCGCACTGGAAAAACAGCATGAAAACTGCGAGGTTGCTTAAATTAAAATCTCTTTTTAAGATCAATTTTACACATTCTGAAATATGTTTAACAGAAGCAAATACAGCCTCTTGAGCATTTTCCTGAAATTACTATTAAGGGTGTGGACAGAAAGCAAATCACATTAAAAGAGATCCATAAAGAAAATTAATGGAGTGGGAGCAGATTTAATGTGGGTGGTGATAATTAACCAGAAATTTTATGTGATTTGAATTCAAATGAATTTGCTGAACTGACTCTTGGAGGGAAAATGCCTGTATTAATTCAGTCATAATTGCATTTTAACCTCAAAACAATTAGTTTAATATTTTGTTTCTTCAGATTAATGCAACAGATTTTTAAAAAAATGCGAACAGAGGATGAGAGTCATATTGGTATGGCCGTATTTCTTGTCTATTCCTAGTCATCCTGAGGGAATTAAGAGTTAACCATGTGGTTCTAGGAGTGGAGTTATGTACTGACCCCATTACATAGATTCTCTTCAATGAAGGTCTTGAATATGTTGGATTTTTATGAAAAATGATCAGGCTTCATTCTTATTTTTGGTGCTATCTTGGCAATGAACCTACTTTAACAATTGCCACCTCATATACTAATTTAGTACCATGCTATAAGATCTTATCCAAATGTAACTGTTTTCGAACACATACAAATATTATAGAACTTCCATTTGAATTAGTTAGTACTAATAAATAACTTCAATTTAATGGTACATTTTAAGATTTCAGATCTTCTTAACCAAGGGATGAGACTGCAGCATTGAAACAATACTTACTTATAACAATGTGTAAAAGGTTGCAAAGTTACCATTCAAAATGGATTTCTAATTTTCACAAGTAAAGGATATTTTCGTAAACATATCTTAGGCATGGCTTCCCAAAGTGGGGTCACAATTTAAGATGTTGGACTTGCAAGTTCAGAGGAGGCAATGACTACTGTGGAAATGCAGTCAAATTTATAACAGCTGTGTTCCTATCCAACACAAAGGCCCCCACTCTCACAGGCCCCCACCCCACTCTTCTTCATTAGCTTTCTCAGTTCTCAATGAGGAGTCATAACAATTTTCAAATCTCAAAATCAGGTTATGGCGGGAAAAAGCTTGGCAAACAATGACATTAGTTGTTGTAATTACTAAGCTTGCACAACGTATGTAGTAAACAATCTATTACAAAGCAGGAAAGGGAATGGTACCTAGCTTATTAAGATTACATTAATTAAGGACAACATAAAACTTTTCAATTATTCACCCAAATATTAAATAGTTTATTTTATAATCACCAAAATGCAATTTAGACTACAGACAGACTACTCAAATGTCTTCAGGATGTTAAAAGGTCATATAGCTAGCTAATTTGAATTGGGTCACTATTGCAATGAAGGAAAATACAACAGCCAATTTGTACTTGGCAAGGTCTCACAAACATCAATATAAGGTTGTTTGTTTAGTTTGTACATCTTCCCCATGTTTCCATTGGTTTCCTCAGAGTGCTCCAGTTTCCTCCCACAGTCCAAAGATGTGCAGGTTAATTGGATTGGCTCTGCTAAATCACCCTCAGTGTCCAGGGATGTGTAGATTAGGTGGATTAGCCATTAAACATGGGAAATGCTGGAATAGGGAAGGGGGTGGGTCTGTGTGAGATGTTCTTCGGAGGCTCGGTGGGGACTTGATATACTAACTGGTCGGCTTCCACACTGTTGGGATTCTATGAAGTATGGACTGAAGTCTATGTGCATTCTTGGACTTCATTAAAAACTTTGAATAGAAAAACATGGAACTATTTAAAATTTAATCAGCTCATCACCATATCAGCGAAAACATTTGACAAGTTGGAGAACAAAATTTCAAGAAAACTTGATTTTATATGCATAAAATTAAATCTAGAAACACAATATTTATATCACACTAGAATCGTTAAGTTGATTTGATGTGTCCCTACAGATTGCATATAAAAATGTACTGGAAGGCACGTGGAAATAGGTTCAAAGGGCTTTTAAGAATGAAACAGAACCAAAGAAAATGTCAGTAAGAACATATTGCTTGAAACATTAGTCAACCTTGTACTGTTTTGTTCCACTGAAAGAGCAAAGATAATATTAGTTTTTTAGTTTTCAGATTATGTAGTTTTCACCTGAAGCTACGTGCAACATGTTGCAGATTACAGGATTTTCAAGCATATTATATGCAACAATAAATAAACCTGAATGAAGGGAGATCAAAGTTGAATTTATAGTCTCCAAAGATGACTGAAAGCCCACAACAATCAAACAATAGTTTCTTAACTTATATAGCTTAGGATGTAGCTTGATACAAAAATGTTCATTTATTTGGTGTCTTAAATGCAATACTATGCCAGCGATGTTTCACAGGACCATTAATAAATTTGCACACAGAGACACATAAGGATATATTAGGACAAGTGTCACACAGGTAGGTAAAAAAGTAACATAAAGGAGGAGAAAGAGGGAGAGAAACGTAGAATTTTCAGGAGAAAGTTCCAAGGTTTTGGGCCTTGGTCGCTGAAGGCATATTCAGCATTGGTGGAGCAAATTAAAATTGGGTGCACAAGAGGCCAGAACTAGAAGAGCAATGGTCTCTAATGATTGTATGCCTGGAAGAGTTAACAGAGATGAGTGTCACAAAAGGGGTCTGAAAACAAGAATGAAAATTTTTAAAATCAAATTGCTGTCAGGGAGCCAATATAGATCCACAAGCACAGTGGTGTTGGGGAAGTGAATACTTCGGAAAAACCAAATTATGGGATATGGACAACTAGATTGACATCTAATGCTAATCTTTAATTACCTTTGAGAAGATGCAAGTGAGTCCTTTTCTTAAATATGACTGAAATGGCCTAGCAAAATATTCAAGGGCACTAAAGATCAATCACATTGCGGTGGGCCTGGAGTCATCAACGGATCAGGTATGGTTAGCCCCTGCAGGAACACTCGTGAACCTCAGGTTTTTATGAAAACCTGTTATTTGAAAGGTTAGCATTAGCGACAGTTGTTTCTTTAAACCAGATTTACATAATTATTTGAATATAGGTTCTGTAACAATTGCAGTGGGACCTAAATTCATATCTCTTGATTATGAACCCAGGCGTCCAGATTACTCAATCAGTAGTATTATCATATTCACTTGGTATTAGTGGAATACGGACAGCAGAATTTTCCATCAGCATAAATTTATGAAGCATGTAGATAGGAGGCCAGTATGAAGATTACTACAATAGTCAAGTCTAGATATGAGAAAGTCATAAATAAGGCTTTTTAGCCAAAACCTAGCCAAAGGTAGGTTGTAAGGAGCTCACATATTAGAGATGGAATGAAGTATGTAGGTATGTCGTCAGAAGCACATCCCAGAATCAAACCTGATACTAAGATAATCTTTCTCAAACACGTGCTAAATCTACCAAATCAACTAAGCCTTGAAATGGACAGATAGATAGCAAACCTGAGTTTGGCAGATATAAGGACATTTGTGAAAATTTGAAGTTGCAGCCTCAACGTTATTCTTAGTTGATACAATTCTATGGTGTAAAATAGCCAATCTCAGTCATTAGGTGGCTTGTTTTGAAAAAAGAGCTGTAATAAAGATGTATGTTTTAGGGTATGACAAAGTGGGAACAGCTTTAATTAATAACAGATGGCAATTCTGGGACTTTGATTCCAGTTGTTGTACAAGGTGCTCAAAACAGAAACATATTCCATTCTTCAGCTTTGATTGGAATCATCTTCATAAGCTGAAAACACTTATGAAAGAAACATTATGTACTGACATCAACAAAGTACAATCATCAAACATTTTCACATACAGCGAGAGCCTTATCTACAAGATGATAATAGGAAGACTACAATTATGGGGAGAGGCTCAAGGAGCATTCAGTATTTCAGTATTGAAGGGAAGGATGGAGCAAATTTAGTAGAGATCTTGAAACTTGCACAGAGTTTTGACAAAGTTAATTGGGAAAGATTATTTCCTCTGATTGGGAAGTCTGTGACAAGGGGTTTTAAATTTAAAATTGGTACAAAAGGGTTTCAGTACAGTTTAAGTTCAATTTCTTTCCCTGACATGGATACAGGGAATCATACACATCAGACCTTTGTATATTTTAGGACAGGTAATCATTTGAAGCAGAGCAAGACAAAAGCTATGGGGAAGAAGAGGGGTAGCAAGACTAGTTTTCATGAGTTGAACAAAAAAACAAAACTAGCACGGAAGGATGGGCCAAATATCTTCCCCTTGTCCTGCAAATTTTTATGGTTTGATAATGTCCTTTCTGGAAAAAGGTAACCTGTTACAATAAGCTACGACAGATGTAACTGTCCTTCTCAAGATTTCTTTTACATATCACTAACATGAAGCGTGATTCATTTTTTTTTAAAACAACAATTGATCATCAAATCTAGGAAGTAGATTGAATGAATTAGTGAGTGTTATTATTACCATATATGCTCACTTAGCTCTTTGTTAATTACATTCTCTCCCTTGCATTTCTTGTTAAGATTATCAGTATTAATAATTTAATTAAAACACTGCAACATTAAGTAAACAGAAAGTATGTTCTGACATTCGATGGCATTACCATTACTGAATCCCCTGCTATCAACATCTTGGGGTGTACCATTGAGTAAAAACTCAACTGGACTATCATGTAATATAGCGGCTAGAAGAGCAGTCAGAGGTGAGGAATACTGCAATGAGTAACTTACCCTGCTTCCCCAAAGCCTGCCCACCATCTACAAGGCACAAGTCAGGAATGTGATGGGATACTCTTCAATTGCCTGGATGAGTGCAGCTCCAAAAAACTCAAGCAGCTTGATGCCATCCAGCACAAAGCAGCCTGATTAGCACCACATCCACAAATATTCCCTTTACAAGTGACACACAATAGCAACAGTGTGTACCATCTACAAGATGGCTTGGAAATTGCTGTTCTTTCAGTGTCATTGAGTCAAAAACCTCGAATTCCCTATCAACCGCACATGGACTGCAGTGGTTCAAGAAGGCTAACCACTATCTTCTCAAGGGTATCTACGGAAGGGCAATAAATGCTGGCCCAGCCAAAGAGGTCTACATCCCATAACTGATTAAAAAAATAGTTTTCATTAACCACAGAAAATCTTTGAAAAATTTGGTGAAAAATATCATACTCTATTTCTTGCTCCATAAGACCACTAAGAAATAGTAACTGGGATAGGCCATTTGGCTCCTTGAGCCTGCTTCACCATTCATTGGGATCACAGCTGATCCAACATTCCTATCATTCATTTTCCTGCTCTTTCCCCATAACTCTTAATTTCTCTACTGATCAAGAATTGGTCTCAGCCTTAAATGTACACAAAGACTCTGCACCACAGCTATCTGTGGCAAGGAGTTTCAAAGAGGTTCAATCATCTGAGAGAAGAATTTTCTCCTCATTTCAGTCTCAAATTTGGCATCCTTTTATTCTAAGGCAATGTCTTCTGGTCCTAGACTCTCAAGGGTCCAGGACTACTGAAAATATCCTGCCCAGATGGAGACTGATCCTCCTTGGCTGGAACATCTGCAGGCTTTTGCATCATGGGCAGGAGAGGTGGAGGACTTAAATACCTCTGGAGTGTCCTGACAGAAAACTTCAGGGACTGTTGTATTTGGCTCCTCTTCTCTATGGGTATCTGTTGGCACCATCCTGTTTCGTGAAAGGCAAAGTCAGCTGCCCCCACCTTACCACTTCATTGATGCCGAGCATTGATGGTTACAGAAATAGAACGAAGGTTTGTATGCATATCTGACAGACACTAAGTGCACTGGACGTGGCTCTCCATGAAGACAGCAAGATGTATACATGCTGGATAATGTTGGAGGACTCCTTCATTCTTCAATGCAGTTTACCAACTGTCTTTGACAAACTTGCCTGCTGTTTCCATTCCTGTCTTTGCATTTTGTCAAGTTCATTTATGGCTGAGACTATGTCTTCTGCCTGGGCTATGTAGGTGCCTGGTCTCCAGCATTCTTCTTAAGATTCAGAAACTTGAGCCATATCTTCTTCATCCACCTGTGCACACATGTCAGTGATGTGCTCACCAGATTGTGTTCCACAACCTAATCTAGATAGAGAACCACTGAGGTGGAAGTCTTTGAGCCAGTGGAGGCTGCAAATGAAAGCTTCTTTAACGCACTCTCTGAGGCTTCAGTGGCATCTGCCTCAGGAAGATAAAGTAGACCTAAGGGTCTCTAGTGCTAGTGTCTCAGAGAAGAAGGTTTGCTGAGTGCCACTAATGCATACATAAGGCTAGAGAGGGAATTAGTTGCATTTGGTGAACAAAAATGTGTGCAACAATTACATTGCACTAGTGTTAATGGTAAGGCAACACAGCACAACACAATGAAGACACCGACTTGGTGGCCCACTGAGGTCTCATCACCACCACGAGCTGTCCTCCAGCCAGCTGGAGCATTTTCTCCTTATATGGTTGAAGGAGCCTCAAGTCCACCAACTCCTGTGTTCTGGAATTGCTACTGCTGGTCCTTCCAGTCTGGCGGTGTGACAACTTTTCCTTCTATGAGACAAAGGAAGGGACTGAATTTGATGTAAGTGGATGGAAGAGCCATTAGTGGAGGTGCAGGGGTACGAGAGTTGGCAATGTAACACAGGTGCTTGTGTATGGAGTGTGTAGGGAGGTATGGGTTAGTAGTTTGGGAGGGTGAGTTGACATGATGCATGGAATAGAGTGAGCTGTTGCCCATGAGCCTTGGTGCGAGATGTGTTCCATGGCAAAGTTACAGTGAGTGTTGGCCATGCAAGTGCAAAGTAGAAGAGAGCAGGTTGTTAGAACTACCCCCGTGGAGCACAAAAAAAATCACTTGCATACTTTCTGCACTGTTGTGCATTATGTTTTACTGAGGACATAGTATTGATCCAGACTGCTTAGGCAAAGTGCAAAAAAGACCACCTTTATTCGAACCTTGAAATGATTTATACCAGCATGGTCTAAGAACACTCATAGCTCATGTTATGGGTCAGAGATTTACTTCATGGGTTCCAGTGATTCTCCTCAGTGGCATTCACATAATATGAAAGGGCTTTGTAAGTCTGCAAAAAAGTAAAAGAACCTTTAATCCTTTGAGCCAAGTTATGAGTGGCTTCTTAGTCCCATTAATTGTGATTAAAACTGCTTTTATATCATTGGTGCGTTGCTAACTTCTGAAATGCATGTTTAATGCAGCTGGTGGCAACACCAGAAATAAACTTTGCTCGGAATTACGATTAAGAAGAACAAAGGTTTGCTGGTTTTCCTGACAGTTGGCTTCAGTAAATCTGACAACTTTATTTAGAATACTGCTTATTGGAAACTGGCAGCACTAGCAGAAGAACCAATAAAGTAGGTGAAATATATTGGCAGGAAGAATAACCTGTTTCATTCAATCACACTATCTATTTATCAGGAATTAATTTTGTCAAGCTGATGACCATCTATTGATTAAAATGTTCTATACTGATTACTGAAGATGATCATAGACAATCAGTAATTTTCTGAATATTAATTAAAATGGTGTACTCAGGGAAAGATGATTGAGAATGAAAAACAGTATGAACTAACAAAAGGTACAAATGGAGTAATGCAGTATTTAAAAGATAAAAGGATATAGAAATGGGTTTTGAGGACAGCTATTACAATGTGAACGTAAGAACTCTGATGTGAGCACTGTTCTTAAAATCAATAAATACTCATTCCTTTAATAGCACAAGTGTAACTGAAAGCCAATGCTGTATTAAAGCAAGCAAAAAATCACTATCACTTAGAAGTAGCTTTGAATGTTGTAATTGGTTGAATTCATCAACACAGATCAATAGGACCTTTATAGTGGGTGTCCACTAACTAAACCAGACATGATGTCAATAATGAAGCTTTTTAAATAGTGGTTCAGCACAATGCAAATGATATTGCCTCTAAACCATGCCAAGTAGTCAGGTCTTACTACAATTTGAAACTACCAAATAATTTCTCCCCATGTTTCTTTGTAGCATCTTGGATATTGGTTTGCAACATCTGTTCTGAGTTGAAATTATCATTTGTCACCATTCTGAAACTACTTAAAAGTATCTAGATCATCAACATAAAATACTGCTTGATCAGCCAATCTTTAATGACTCTTCACTTGAAATCATGAAACCTCAGAACTGTACTTTCAAAGATCATAGATTCAAATCTAGGGATTTTCCCTCTGTGGAGAGGTTGAGTTCTTAGCAAATCTGTCATTGATATTAGTCACTGACCTCTTAATTGATTTGGGAACAGGCTTACTGGCTTTGGTGGGCATCGAAAGTTGGAGGCCTGGATGTAGCTCATCACATTACCCACTGAAAAGATTAATCTTTTTTCCTGTTGTTAATTATCTCTGAGGGATTAACGTTCACTGTCACAACTCCTTTCATTTTGTATATGGTTGTGGAAGCTACTATTGTCTTTTTTATTTTACATTTTTTTGATAATTTTCCCTCAATCTCCAATTCTCCCTCCATCATTTTAGACATCCTTTGCTGGTTTGTAAAGTTTTCCCAATGTTTGGAAGCATTGTGCATCTTTTCTTTCAATTTGATACTGTTCTGAACTTTCTCAGACAGCCAAAGACACCCTTCTTGTAGAGTTTTTCTTTCTCTATGGAATAAAAATTTCCAGAGTTATTAGGTGTCGTTTTAAATATTTGCCACTGCTTCTTTAAAGCCTTGCCTTTTAGCTTATTTTTCTAGTCCATTGTAAATGCCTTTATTTAAATTTAAAACAATTGTTTCTAACTCAAATTTCTCAGTTTCAACCTGAATGGGAAATTCTACCATACTATAAAAGGTCTTACGTAGTGCATCCTTCACTATGAGATAATTTGTTAATCCTGCCTCAGTACATATGAACATGTTTAAAATTCACTGATTCTTGCTTGACTCCAGAACGTATTGTTCTGAAAAACTGCACCGAATACAATGTATGGGCTAATTTTACAGACTAGCCTTTCCGATATGATCTAATTTATACAATGATTAAAATCTTGAATGATTATGTAATGCTTCCAATGGAAATCCCTATTATTTCTTGTATTTTACTTTGTCCTATAGTTAACTACTGTCAAATGGCTTATATACAACTCCCATAAACGACCGCTTCCTTTTGACATTTTTCAACTTCACCCAAGTGAGTCTACATTTTGATTCTCCGAATCAAGATCATTTCTCACTCTATTACTGTTAGTCTATTGGCAGAGTTGCTCAATCTCTTTTCCCTAAGATGTAGGTGCAGAAGTAGCCATTCAGTCCATCAAGTCATTCAGTGAGATTTCTGCTGATCTGATAATCCTCAACTCCATTTTCCTGCCTTTTCTCTATAATACTTGATTCCTTATGGATAGATTTTCAATCTCAGCTTTGTATACACTTAGTCAATCAGCCTCTACGTTAAAGAATTCTACAGATTCACTGCTCTCTGAGTGAAGAAATTCCTCCTCAGCTATGTCTTAACCGAGTGACCTCTTACTCTGACATTATGCCCTCTGGTCCTAGATCATGCCACAGAGGAAACAACTTCCCTGCATTACTCTGTCAAACTGGCAGTGAATCTTGTTTGCTGCAAAAAGGTTACCTCTCATTCTTCTGAAAATGAGTACAGATTCAGCCTACTCAACCTCTTCTCATAAGAAAATCCCTACATGTCCAGGATCAACCCAGCGAATCTTCTTTGGGCTTCCTTCAGTACCAGTATATTGCATAGTATCTGGGCACCAGAAATGACAACGATAAAAACAGCTATGTTAACCATGCAAAGTCATCCTTACTAACATCTAGAGCTCTTTCACAGACTAGTCAAGCAACAGCCTGACATGCTCATACTTCACACACAATGGCACAGACACCGTCACCACCATCCCTGGATATGTCCTGTTCTATCGGCAGGTCAGACCTAACAGAAGTGGCAGCACAGTGGCATACAGTTGGGAGGGTCTGGGAGTTCTCAACATCGACTCTGGACCACATTAACTCTCATGACATCATGTTAAATATGGACAAGGTAACTTCCTGCTGATCACCATGTACTGTCCACCTTTAGCTGATGAATCTACTCGTCTATGTTGAGCAACACTTGGAGTAAGCACTGAGCATGGCAAGAATGCGTTCTGACTTGGAAATATATTGCTGTCCCTTCACTGTCGCTGGATCAAAATCTTGGAATCTTGGTCACATGAATGACAGCAGTTCAGGAAGTCAGCTTACCACCACTTTCTCAAAGGACAAGTCATAAATGCTGGCAACAATGGTTACATCCCACAAGACAATAAAAAAGATCTGTCACACCTCACTGGGGCAGCATGCTGGAAACACACCTCATCTATTGAATCCGTTGCTCTCGATGTGGTCTCCTCTATATTGGGGAGATAGGACACAAACTTGCAGAACATTTCATAGAACATCCCTGGGACACATACACTAAGCAGCTCCACTGTCCTGTGGCTGAACGTTTTAACATTCCCTCCCAGTCTGCTAAGGACAGTCAAGTCCTGGGCCTCCTCCACTGCCAAACTCTAGCCAGTTGATGCCCCATCTTCTGCCTTGGGATTCTCAAACCACACAGGATCAGTTGGAATTCACCAGTTTCTTCATTTCCTCCCCCCACTCCCCAACTTATTCCAGATCTAACCTTCCAACTTGGCACCATCTTCTTGAACTCTCCTACCTGTCCATCTTCCTTCCTACCTATCCACTCCACCCTCCTCTCTGACCTATCACCATCACCCCCCACCTTCAGCGACCTGTCACATTCTAGGCTACTTTCCCCCCAAGCCCCAGCCCCATCTCCCCTCCCATTTATCTCTCAGCCTCCTTGGGCCACCTCCTCGGGCAACCCCTCATTCCCGATGAAGAGTTTGTGCTTGAGACGTCAACTTGCCTGCTCTTCGGATGCTGGCTAACAGCTACGCTTTTCCAGCACTACACTCTTCGACCCAGATCTATAGTCTGCACTTTCTCTTGAAAACAAAGACCTTCTATTCCAGAATTATCACAAAAATTAACATTATTTATCCAAGTATGCGAAGTTCCCAATGTACCCGTCAGCTTGATCCAGGCTAGCGGGATACACTGAGGTAGTTTCTGTACTTAACAATAACTACTGTTTATTACAGTTATTGCATAGTTATTTACCTATGGTTTGAATCCATGATCCATGGACATATAGCCCAGCTAGTTAAACCTCTAACTCCTTCTAACAGCCCTACCCTGTACACACAGATGGACAGAGATAGACAACAAATTGGTTGAGAGTGGAGCAAAATAACATTGAGGAAACATTTCAGTGGTTCCACTCCAAAGGCCTCATTTAGATGGTTCTTGAAAAATTACTAACAGTGCATCACTCTCACTGCAAATACTTCCTTTGACATCCCAGGATGCATAGCTTCAGGTTCAGGGGACTTATTGGCTTTTTGTCCCTTTAGTTTCCTTGACTGTTTTTCCCTATTGATAGCTGTTGTATTAATTTCCTCTATTCCTTTTGCCCATTGATTATTTAATATTTCTGGAATGTTATTAGAATCTTGTGTACTATGAAGATAGATGCAAAGTACTTATTCAAATCCTCTGCTGCCTTATTTCATCTCCAGGCTCCCAATAATTATTTTCCAGCCTTATTCTCCAAGTTGCCTACGTTCACTTGGGTCTCTCTCTTCCTTTTTACATACTTAAATGAGCTTTCGTTGTCCATCTTAATTTTATTGGTAAGTTTACCCTCCAAGTTTATTTTCTCTCTTTTTACCAATTTTTCTGATCACCTTTTGTAGCTTTTCTTTTAAACTTCTCCGAGCCTCTGGCTTACCCCTAATTTTTGCCCCACCGAAAGAGATTAGAAAACGTGATTAATCATGATTACTTTATCCACTTCCTAGAATCCTTCTTTTTCACAGAGTTATATTATTGTTGAGTGAGGAACTATTTTCTTAAATGTCTGCCATTATTCCTCAATCACCTTTTCTGGCTAACTCCTTTCCCAATCTACTCCAGCTAACTTTGTCCTCATTCCTTTGTAATTATCCTTATTTAAATTCAGCACAGTTATTCCGACCAAAGTTTCTTACCTTCAAACTGAATGTTAAATTCTACCATACATTTCTCGGGAATATTTTGCTCAGATCATTTTTTAAACCTTTTCATTTCACATTAGATCCAAAGTAGCCTAACCTCCGGTTGGACCCACAACATGCTATTCAGGGAGACTGTCTCAAATTCCCTACATAAGTTCTTTCTCATGGCTTCCTCTGCCGATTTGACTTTCCCAACTAGCAAGATGATTAAAGTCACTCATGATTAATGTACAACCCTATTCACATGTCCTCATTATCTGCCGATTTATCCCAAGTCTCACTCTATAGCTGCTGTTTGGGGATCTACATATTACTCCCACCATTGTCATCTATGAATTCTACATTGTCTGACCTGAGATTATTTCTTGTTAATATACTTGCTTTCTTTCTTAAAGCACTTTATCATCATACTTTGCTTTCTTCTTGGCCCTTCAAAAATGACAAATATCCTTGAAAGCCTCAAAAACTTTGCAAACATATATCTGAATGTCTACCATGTCATACTCATTTATTTTTATTTGCACTTTCTGTTTATCCATCTCGTTAGGAACTCATTATTCATTTCCATAAAGAACATGTAATTCTACCTTTTTATAATTTTTCCTACTCTGACCTATTTTGTCAACACACCCATGCGTGTGTGGTTAATTTCTAATCATTTTACCTGCATTGTTAGCCAACACTGTTGTCTTAGCTTTTCTCTTAACTTTTCAAAATTTACCTCACATGAACCCTCTTCCCCCTCCAAACTATTTTGTGTGAAGTCCTCACCACAAGCTTTAGTTGTTGGGTTGTTCAGGTGAAGGCTGTTCCAATGGTATAGCCTTATTTCTCTACATTTGAGCCATGCATTCAAACTCCCTGATCTTATTTACCCTCATCCAAATGTGATGCAATATCTTTGTGATTCTGCATTTCAACTTAACTCTAGCTGCCCATATTCTCTCAGCAGAACCTCTTTCTTATTCATTTTGATGTCATTGATACCCATGTAGACAATAGAAACTGCATACTTCTCCTCCCACTCAAAGTTCCTCTCCAACCCTGATATATTTCTCTTACTTCTGACAAGGGCAAGCAAAACAGCCTTCATGACTGATGTTCTCAACTGCAGAGGATAAATCTACCTCCTGAACTATATGGTTTCCTGCTACAAATATGCTATTCTTTTGATCGCTCAACTTGAATGATTCCCTGCACCATACTGTCATGAAGTGGTCTGCATATCCTCTCTGTTTCTACTTTCAATCAAACTGGCTGCAAGAACCTTAAACCTGTTGAAACATTATAATGGTAGAGTTTTTCCATTGCTACCTTTTGGATCCCCACACCTGCTTCTTTTTCACTCACCTGTCTCCACCCCTCCTCCATCGCCCTGTCCTTGACCATGAACAAAATCAAAGTATCTAGCCTAAGGGATGTTACTGCCTTCTGGAACAAGATAAACAGTTAACTCCCCCACCATACCACCACCCCAATGCATGACAATATCTGAAGCTTGAACTCCCAACTCTTCAACTTAGACCTGCCATTCCTAGAACTGCAGAGTATTACTGAAGATTTGGTTTCTACGGATCACATAAATATCCACCAGTACTCACAAGCTATAGCTGCAACACATCACCTGCCTAGCCATCTGGATTTTGTTTGTATTTAACTACTTAGACTTCAAGCTTAGGATATCATTCATTGATTACCAGCAGCTGCATTATGACATTTATTTAGTTACGAAATGAATTAAATACTTATATCACTTCAGTATCAATTTAACCTACTGTCTCAGCTTAGACACAAGAACAAACTTTATTCCATTACATAACTGCATGCCTACTTAATGCCTCTGTACTTCTGCCCTCAGGTCTCAGGTTTCAGATCAGTCCCGTTTTTGGAAAATGCCAGAAATGTACTTCCTCCCTCAATTCACTGAATTCCTTCACTTACTAAATTCCTGGATTAAAGCATTTGGCCTAGTAGTGTGACTCTACTACAAACCTATTAACGGCATTTTTGAAAGTCAAAACATGAACAAGGTTCTAGACACAAGAATAAAAATCCCATCATAAGCACTAGCAATCACAAGTAAAGTAAAACAAAAACTGCAAAATTGATAACAGGTCTGTCAGAATCTAAGGAAAAGAAATGTGAATGTGATGGGTGTAACTTTTCCTATAGAACGAGAAAAAGGACATTATAATGCTTTTTACTGAATTGAATAAAACAGCAATTCAAAATTCACTCCACAAAGGAATTTATCCATCTCCCCATTGCCAGATTTGCTAAAAGATTTGTCATTTAAATTTTAACAACTTTTGCTTCTGACAGTTACATTTATGGGAAGACTATGTGGCATGGAATGAACCAAAGCAACCATGAGATTATAAATCAAAGCATTTCATTCCCCTCCCAAAACAAACACTCTATGATGGTGTCTTTCAAACACAGTAACTTGAATTGCCTATTGTCTAAGATCAAACACATTTTCTTACTGGCATCTTCCTCATCCCCCATGTTTTTATATGTATTCTATCAATTCCAATCCACGGTACAGAAGCTTGTTTATTTTTCCCACGTCTCTATTTCAGCCACTTCCAGCTACCTCCTAATTAACCCATTTAGTTATTTTTGTGGTATAAAAATAGCTTAAGATGTCACGGATGAAAAAGAAAACTGATCTAGTGGAAAGATCATATCCTTGAAGTGGTGTTCAGTTGCGTGTAAGAATACTTCAGGATAAAACTAAAAGCAGCATCTCTCAGAATTTCACATCAGCCAGAGGTTCCTGAACCTCCCTCAGGAACCAGCACTCCACAACCTAAGTTGACTTGTGGGAATATCTGATATGACCTACCATCTGGCATGAAAGGGCTTTTTGTATGGGCTGTAGTTGCAAAGCATCTACTTCAATTCCTACATCTGCCACCTAGCTTTCATATGCTTTTTGTTTAAAACCATTGGACTGCGGGGGTCCCCAGTGGAGTCGTCCTACTTTTCATTGGGAATTGGTGGTGGAGCGCGTTGCATGTAGCATCCCATGTAACTGCACATTGCTGAAGTTCGCTCAATCCCAGCCCAACTGTTTGTTTTGAGGCGCTGTCGAGTCTATGGACAATGTATATATATGCTGCGGTTGACTCTTATTTAAAAATCTTTTGCTATTCTTTTGGTTGCACTTCAGCAGCCACACTCCTGATCTTTGGCCATCCGGTGCAGAGGGTTGTGGGTAAGTCAGAGGACCTCCTCATGGGTCTGCTCCCACATCTGGTCAGGTTGGACATTAGTGCATCAGGGGTCACAGCTACCAACTGTCTGCCCCTCTATTGCAACTATGTTTGTGTCTGGTGTACTTGGAGAGTGAGCACAAGGCATCCATCAATACTCTCAATCCCTTTAGAGGAAGATGGACACCACAGAAGGTAGAGTGTTTTATCTCTCTATCCAACTCTATTTTGATTTGATTTGCTTTATTACTGTCACGTGTACTCAGGTACAGTGAAAAGTGTTGTCTTACATGCTTTACAGGCAGACCGTGGGCGGCATGGTGGCACAGTGGTTAGCACTGTTGCCTCACAGCGCCAGAGGCCCGGGTTCAATTCCCGCCTCAGGCGACTGACTGTGTGGAGTTTGCACATTCTCCCCGTGTCTGCGTGGGTTTCCTCCGGGTGCTCCGGTTTCCTCCCACAATCCAAAAAATGTGCAGGTTAGGCGAATTGACCATGCTAAGTTGCCCGTAGTGTTAGGTGAAGGGATAAATGTTGGGGAATGGGTCTGGGTGGGTTACGCTTCGGCGGGTCGCTGTGGACATGTTGGGCCGAAGGGCCTGTTTCCACACTGTAAGTAATCTAATCTAATCTAATCTAATCTAATCTAATCTAATAAAAGATCAACCTGTACAAACGCATAGGGTAACAGAACAGAGTGCAGTTTTCAATGTTACAGCTGCTAAGAAGGCGCAGAGAGAGATCAACATTAACATTAAAGAGGTCTGATAACAGCTGGGAAGAAGCTGACCTTGAATCGGTTTGTACATGTATTCAAACTTTTTTTTTGCCTGACAAAAGGTGGAAGAGAGTATAACTGGAATGGGTGCGGTCTTTGATTAAACTGGCTGCTTTCCTGATGCAGTGAGAAGTACAGATCAAGTCAATAAATGGGAGGCTGGTTCGTGTGATGGACTGGACTGTGTTCACAACTCTCAGTAGTTTCTTTCAGTCTTGGGAAAAGCAGTTGCCATACCATGTTGTGATGCACCCAGACAGAATGCTTTCTATAGTACATCTATAAACATTTGTAAGTGTTCATACAAATTTGATTTAGGCCCACCACCTTTGGTGGTCTTAATGGGCTCTGCCTGTAAATTAATCAAATTGAAAAAAAAAGATGATTTATTGGTGGAAGTTAACAGATGAAAAAAATACAATGTGATTTGGTGTTGGGAAAATAAAACCATTCAGCTGTATTTAAGAGCACTTCTGAATATAATTTTTAAAAAATCTTTGATTTAATGGTGGTGGTTAAATATGAAAATTGTTACAGGTGATTTTGTGATAGGATAGTTGCTTAGTTGTATGTGGCAGCACTTCCAAATATTAAAAAAAAAATCTCTGAAGGGGTCTGTTGTGGTGCAGTAAGGCCCGGGTTTAAGTGCTATCTGTTCTAGAAATTTGTCAGAATGCCCCCAAACAGATGGATTTAAAACTTTTAAAATGTGTTTGGCGTTCAGACCACTGCTTGAGGCAGAACAATGCTGCCACAAATCAGTTGCAATGGCATACTTAAATGAAATGATAAATGTTTAGATAATGTACATTAATAAAAGCAAAATGTCTGCCAAAATTAAAAATAAAACATTTTTGAAGGGCTCTTCAGGTGCAGTGGTAGTACCTTGATAGAAGGCTGGGTTCAGGTTCCACCTGCTTGAGAGGTAGGTCATAATATCTCTGAACTGATTGATTACAAAACATTTCAGTTGGCAAAGTGTCTTAAAAGCAGGTGCTGCAGACAAGGGAGACCAGTTTAAGATGACATTTTGCAGTTCAAAAATCCAGCCAGGTATTGCTTTGTCACTTCAGGATGATGTTGGAATAGTTAGCTTTCACAACTCTGCTCTTACGTACTTCAGAAAATGAGATCCATGAACTAGGCATAATTGATTCTTTATGTCTTGTATTGAAAGGAATGGAGATGAAAACTACACTGGAAGAATGGCTAAGTGCAATGGGGATGAGGACATGAATGGGCTGATTATTAATCAGCATCCAGACTCACTAAATAAAAGCTGGATAGAAAATTAGTCTTGATTGGGATTAGGGGAAAATTTGAATGTCAACAACTTTTGCTTTTCCGAAAGAACAATAAACTATTTCATAAAATTTCCCAGCAAAACCAGACAACTGAGAACATGACAACAGTGGAAAATAAATTCAAGTAACAAGCAGTGGAGGAGTTTGAAGAGAAGTTGATGGGGATTCCAGTAGTATAGTTATTGGACTCCTTTGTTTAAACTTTCCATAATTAGTAAATTAGTACTGCCTTAGTTACTGAAACTAACATCAGTTTCCTACTGTTTTTGAACTAGATTATTAAAGTAATCTTCTAATTTTTGAAGTATTGCATGATTTTAATAAATAAAAAAGTATGTGACAGTCTACTTACCAATTACTTTTACAAAATAAGCATCAGCATCAAAGTTATTTCGCAAAGCATGGATGGTGAATTCTGAATTTTCCTTATTTTTGTTTAATACCAGCAAGTCCAAGATACCCTGTCATAACAAACATTTGACACATGAAAAATAATGTTATAGTGTATAATCGTATAAACTTTCATGAAAATTAAGATATAGCACTTTTTAACGTTAAAAAACGCCACTCAAAAATCCTGTTCAGTAAAGAAGCTGATATGTGCACAAAATCATACACTATGTACAGGAGGAGACCATTCAGCCTATCATGTCTATGCCAGTTTTCTGGAAGAGAAATTTGACAAGTCCCACTTCCCTTTCCTTTCTCTGCAGAAACGCAAATTCTTTCTCCCAATTCGAATGATTATCCATGTCTGTTCTGAAGACCCCATTTGAATCTGCTTCCATTAAGTTCACAGGCACAGCATTCCAAAGCCTAACCATTTGCTGAATAAAAAATATTCCTCATGTCACCAATGCTTCTTTTGTAAATTACCCTAATCAGTTACCACTGAATACTGAATCTTCCATTAATGGGAACTGTTTGTATCTCTGTACTCAATCAAAACCCCTCATGACTTCTGAAAAGAAATTTCTTCTCAATCATCTCTTCTACAAGATTAGCCCCAGCTTCTCCAGTCTAATTAGTAATCCATGAGGTTCCTTATTATTGGAACCATTAAACTCCAAAGCTGAGCATGATAATTAAGAAGCTACTTAGAACATACTTGGAAATTGAATTTCAGCTACTCAGTCTGAGCCCAATGTAGAGAAACATAAGGTGCTTTTCATAGGAACAAAGGTTTTAATATTAAAATTTGAAAGAAAAATTGAGGCAATCTTTCTACTTTATAAATCATTGGTGTCACTATATTTAGAATACTGTGCATAGTTCTGATTGTCAATGTACAAGATATTGCAGTTATTAAAATGATACAGAAGACAGCAAGCAGAATGAGTGAGGTGGAGGGATTGAATTCTCAGCAATTCTATAAATTGGGGACCTTTTCACCAGAATAGAGGTTGAAAAATGATACGATTGCTGTTTTTAGGAATCTAATGTGATGAGAAAAATGCAGACTGTGATAAGCTATTTCAACTT
The DNA here is from genome assembly GCF_037043375.1 of Chiloscyllium plagiosum. Lineage (NCBI taxonomy): Eukaryota > Metazoa > Chordata > Chondrichthyes > Orectolobiformes > Hemiscylliidae > Chiloscyllium > Chiloscyllium plagiosum. The sequence continues at coordinate 42,894,125 of NW_028270155.1, forward strand.
GCCCAGAAAAATGCCTGAGGGGGACAAGTTCAAAACTAATCTGTGAAATATTATTTCAGTCAATAAGTGGTCAAACTGTAGAGCAGATTCAATTAGCATGGCAATGGAAACAAACTATGTTGCTTTACTCAAATGCAAATTGGGCAATTCCTTTAAGCAAACATTTTGGGATCTCCTATGTATATTTTGAAACATGACAGGTGGCAATTGGCAAGCAAAGTATGCTTGAATGAAAACTGCTGACTTTTGGTCTATGGTTTCCAAAGCTCTTTCTCGCTGATGTTTTCTCCATCTCACGTCTGTATCTATTGTAGATTAATTGATAGGGAAGGGTAAAAAAGCAAGCAGAATTTGGGTGATTAGTAAGCAAGTTGATTAATATGACATGTAAACTGGCATGTGGCGATTAGTATGAAAGACAAATTAGACAGACCTTTTTTTTTGTCTCAAGTCCGAGGCCCAGGATATACTGTCACAATTCAAAACTTTGTTGATCAAAGCTGCACTAATTTAAACAATTTAAAGCATAATTATATTTAAATTTAGATATATTTCAAGAAATAAGAGAAATCATTCCTTGCAATGTGACTAACTAAAAACAATTTTCATATTGGTGTAGCAATCAGTTATTCAACAAAGTTAAAAATCACACAACACCAGGTTATAGTCCAACAGGTTTAATTGGAAGCGCACTAGCTTTCGGAGTGACGTTCCTTCATCAGGTGATTGTGGAGGACTCGATCGTAACACAGAATTTATAGCAAAAATTTGCAGTGTGATGTAACTGAAATTATACATTGAAAAATTGATTGTCTGTTAAGCCTTTCATCTGTTAGAATACAGTGATAGTTTCACGTCTTTCATGCGTAAATCACAAAACCCTTTTTTAAAAAGTTGCATTCTTGGGTTAGCTGTTAACAATGGTGACAGCTAGACAATATGTTAAATGTGCTAGCCCCCTGTGTTCTCTGTCTATGACCTGATGTTTAGATTGATTTTAAACTAAAAAGTGAATTACATAAATTCATGCAGTTTTTGAGCTCAGAGTTCGATATGAATGTATGCAGTTTTTGAGAAAGTGCAATATAACTCTGCAGGTACAAATTCACCACACAAAATTACTTTGGATCTGACTAAACAGAGTAATTAAGGTTTCATTAATGAAGCAATGCTGATTTTCATACACATATTGCGAGGTTATGTCAATAACTAGATAGCTGAAACAGCCTAATATAAATTAAAGGCTGGGCAAGTAGTCCGGTAGTTCAAAGGCTTGTTCCATGAATACCTTATTATGGGTTGAATAGTGACAGTTCTTGGACTTCAACACCTAATAATGTATTTTAGGGACAAGTTAATGCAAAAAAATCAAGTTAACTCTTAGGCGAAAGTGAGGACTGCAGATGCTGGAGATTAGAGTAGAGTGTGGTGCTGGAAAAGCATAGATCAGGCAGCATCTGAAGACCAGGAAAATTGACGTTTCGGGCAAAATCAGGATTAATCAGGATTCCTGATGAAGGGCTTTTGCCCAAAACGTCAATTTTCTGCTCCTTGGATACTGCTTGACCTGCTGTGCTTTTCCAGCACCACATTTGAATTAGTTCTTAGCCAGTATATAAGGCAATCTGGTCAAGCATTGTTAAAATGAAATGTCCTCGCATCACCAATATAGGATGGAAAGACAATGAGACCAAAGATTCTGGAGGAAAACAAATTGCATGCACAAGGATACATTTTGTAGTGATTGATCTCAATTATAGTGATCTCACTGTTATTGCTGTGGTTTGTGTGTTATTTGTTCAGTTTTAACATTAGGACTCTTTACCAGCAGAAACCTTCTTGTTTAGTTCTGCTGAGCAACAAATACTCATCACTTCTAATGATATTTTACTCTATTTTCAGGATTCTGTCATCCTTGTTACCATCTTCTTCCTAGGTAGTAATAATTCATCAAGTTTCAGAGGAATGCTCTCACTCGAAGATAAGAATTGTTGTTGCTGTTACTCATCATTTACAGATACCTAAGATTTGCAGTGTGACATTTTTAAGGTGATGCAACAAATAAGAAAAAGCTTTATATCTGAAAGGGCAACTGTCTTGTGTATTCCTGACATGCTATCTCCAGTATTTTTATTTTTAAATAATGTTTTTAAATTTCAAAAAAAAAATTCTCATTGAATAAATTACATTTTGAAGAATCTTCTTCTATGTCTCCCTTTCTTTTTCACATAAGCTAACTAATATTTTATGAATATGAAAGTGTGCACAATCAGGTTAGCCCACTACACTAACATTATTACAGCCAAGCCAATGGTGCTACATGGCTCCTGATGAAGGGCTTATGCCTGAAACATCGATTCTCCTGTTCCTTGGATGCTGCCTGACCAGCTGTGCTTTTCCAGCGCCACAGTCTTGACCCTGATCTCCAGCATCTGCAGTCCTCACTTTCGCCCAATAGTGCCACAGTCAGTCCCGGATAACTGACCGAATAACATAGGGAGTTATCCCCTTTTCCATAAAAGATCAAGCAGAGGAGAGCCGGTGGGCCCACCCTGGGAAAATCAGAGTACAAACATGAATTGAGATTAAGGACAGAGTTTTACAGTCCTCCACTGGCAGGTTTCCAGGTGGGGGTGGACTGTAACATTTTCTGAATGAATTTCCTGTTGACAGCTCATTCACCCCAACTGCAATTTTATGGGAGATGGCAGGTACAAGGCCAGCCCTCCCGTCCTTCTCACAATGGGCATTCTGGAACTATTTCACCCCCATTTTCAATACGGCCTCAATTTTGAGGCTGGCAGGAGGATATTAGTGCAGGAGTTTAGACGAGGGAAAAAAAGGATGCCTGACAAGTCATGCTATTTGGACCTCAAGAAGGAACGGACACCCTGCTTCAAATGACTCCTTTCCGATAGGCACATCTCCACATGCCCTAGTACTCTGTGGATGCTCCTCTCAACCCTAGCCCCTCTCTCCATCAAGACCCCATTCCTCTCTCCCCGCTTCCCTAGGCCTCATCCCACCATCCTCCTGTAACAATATCTCTACTTATCTAGTACTAGAATCTAGGGGTTGGAATCTGAGGACTGATTACAGTTCTAATCCTGGTCTCCGCTGCTACTTGCCTTCAGCGACTACAACAGCCAGCTTTATTAAAACTATAAGTTACCCCACACTTTTACATGTCTTTAAAGCCGCTCAGTGACCACTGTTCTAATTTTAGGTATTTGTTCGTGACAGGCTAGTTTAAAAATACGATGAACAGTGGATAATTTAAAGCAGTATGGGCAAAAAATTGAATCTCCCCAGTTTTCTCCTCCAAACACCTTTGCTTCAATGTCACCATCATTTTCATCTTGTAGAATAGCGCTGCATCATACTCTGCAAACAATTTCAAAGCAGACAAAGTATATTGATGCTAAAACTACCAATGGTCATCATTCAGATCCAAAAATCTGCATTGTATGGCAAGGGTCGCCAGACAATAATTATAATAATTTATTCTCTTCCTAGCCTTATATTGTTAATTCACTATCCTAGGTGAGGTCTGTACAGACCAGGAATTGATTCTGAATGTGGAGGAATGCCTCATCTGCAAGAATCATTATCCTACTAGGTAGTTGCCACAACCATACATGAGTAAAGTTCCCAATACTAGCAGTTATAAAAGATTGACATTGATAGTCAAATAAATAATATGAAAAAGATAATTAGCAACACTATTTTGAACTTACATCTTCATAAATGTCAAAGAAGGTTGCAACAACAGCATTTTTAATTCCATTTAAATCGGACAGCTCCCAAAGAACCTTGAACATTCGACCCACAGGCTTGCAGCTTGCATCATTGCATGGAACATTTTCCAGTAGAAAAGCTTGCGTGTTGCTGCAAGAGGAGAAAGTTTTAAACAAAATTGCCTAAAATTGCAAACTGTAAATTGATCATTGAGAGCAGAAACATTGGTAATTTGACTCCTGGTGATTGCCAAAAAAACAGCAATATTGGATTGGCCACCTGCCATGCATTGGTCAATATACTTTTATCTGTTCTATATTGTTACCAATAATTAAAATGGCCCCTAGGGGTAAATCGCAAATTGTATTCAAGCACTTTATATTATTTACCATTTGAATAACAATACCAGTTGCAAATAGTGAGGAGTTAACTCCCTCTACTTTGCAACTAGTTACTGGAAAAGAATGACATTTTCTCCATTTACATATAAAACATGGTATACTCTATACTGGTAACATTATGAGCTTTGCTGAATAGGAGGTAGTTTTTTTGTGTAATGGGCCAATGCCTACTGGGGCCCAGTTTTAGAATGCTTAAACCATATGACTTGAGCAAAAGGAAAAACCCTCACTTCATTAAACTGGACTGGATTTGAATTCACTTCCCAGAAGTAAAAGGTTAAAGGTTTAATATATAATGTATTATATGACTTATAAGTAGAAACAAAAATAAAAGTTTGTGCAGTTCACTGTGCAAGTGTATTATTTCTGTAGGCAAGTTTAAAATAATCTGTTCATTATGTGTCGAGGACTGTAAAACACAAACTGTTTCGGGGTGGTTGTGAAGCTTGATGGATGAGAAATGTATTTCAAACAAGAGAGTTTCTATCTAGACTGCTATTAGTGCTGCTGAAACGGAAATCCATATGATTTAGCAGGAGGTGAAAGCAGCACTCTTGCAAATGTTTTCAGATAGTGTGGTTGCAACATTGCCAGTCTATCATGTTTTCAGTCTCAACGTTTTCTTTTACATCCCAAAAAAATCAGTAATATCTTCTAAGAAAGAAAACATTCCACAGAGAGAGATTGAAAGCTTCCATGTTATTTTAAAACCTTTTTTTTACAACCGACTACACTTTTTTCAGACAGATAACAACCCATCTGTTCTTAATCACTGAAGCTTTTAAAATGCAAATACATTCCCCCAGTGAAGGATTACAGCTTACTACTTCCTTTCAGCTAACCCATTTATCTAAGTAGAAATATCTCAAAATCTGTAATTTCCTGAAAATCTAAGTTGACACTTAACAGCCCTTTTGACCTTTCATTTATTTCTTGTCAGGAGCTATCATTTTACATCAGATGAAGCTGAACAAAAAAAACTCTTCACAGATGAGCAGATCGTGAGGAGGTGGTCCAAATATTTTAATTGCTTCTAAAACACATTTTGGAGGAACTAACTATAATCACACACCATCTGGCTTTTTCAATTCTGTCATGACAACTCGGAGGTACAAGATGATGTCACACAGTATGCCTAATAATTAAAATGTTTGGCCTATAATTACAAACATTGTTATTAACCCTCCATAGACTCTTGATGCCCACACAGTAAGTTAAGAACTTGTACTACATGCAACATTCCAGTCTACAAAATTTCAATATCTAATATTGTTAAGAGAATATAAAGTGGACTCCAAATTAAAGGTTAAACAAAGTAAGTGAAATTTACTACTAGGCCTCCATGAAAGCAACATTCACATTAAGACCATGACAAGTTCTGAACTGAAAAAGCAAAGGGAGGCTCAATTTCAGATTTTAACAGCTACATTTGCAGCATAAAGTAACAAAAAAAAAAGTAAGGTTACAATTACAGTGAGATATTTCTCTCCAAATTTAGACGGGAATGTGGAGGTGGGATGATACTCAACATAATAGAGACTCTACATAATAGAGACAACAAAATTGGTTCCGATTTTACTTTTTATGCTTCACAGTTACTTTGCATATCCAATCGATTAATTTTTAACTGATTTGATTAAATTTAATTTATTGTCACATGTTTCAAGATTAGCGAAAAGCATTGTTTTGCATGCTAACCAGACAAATCATATTTTAAGTACATCAGGATAACAGAACAGAACAAAGAACAATACAGCACAGGAACAGGCCCATCCGCCCTCCAAGTCTGTGCTGATACATTTTGCCCTTCCATACTAAAACTGTCTTCACTTAGAGTCTGTATTCCCAGTATGTGCAGTCCTCACTTTTGTCTAGTTGATTTATTCCTTTATTCCCTTCCTATTCATGGATGCTGCTATCGTGTCTGCTTCCACCATCTCCACTGGCAGCGCACTCCAGGCACTCACCACCCTTTGCATGAAAATCCTGGCACATCTCTTTTAAACTTTCCCCTAACGCCTCGCACCTTGAACCTGTGTTCCCTAGTAATTGACCCCTCCATCCTAAGAAAAAGCCTTATACTTTCCACTCGAGCCATACCATTCATAATCTTACAAAGTTCTATCAGGTTGCCTCTTGACCTCCTGCATAAACACTGAGAAAACCCCAGTCTATCCAATCTTTCTTCAGAGTTAAAACCCCCCATACCAGGCAACATCCTGGGCAACCTTTTCCATACCAAAGCATCCATATCTGATAGTGTGGTGACCAGAACTATACGTAACATTTCAAGTGTGGCCTAACTAAAGTTCTGTAAAGCTACAGCATAACTTGCCTCTCCTTAGACTTAATGCCCCTTCCAATGAAGGCGAGCATGCCATAGGCCTTTTTTACGACCTTATTTACCTGTGCTGCCACTTTCAGTATTTTGTGGGTCTGTACACCCAGATCCCTCTGCATACCAATACTACTAACGGTTCTGTCATTCACTGCATAACTACCACCTGTACTTGACTTTCCAAAATGCATCTCCTCACATTTGTCCAGATTAAACGCCATCTGCCATTTTTCTGCCCATGTCTCCAACTGATCTATGTCCTGCTGAATCTTCTGATAATCCTCCTCACTATCCACAACTCCACCAAACTTTGCATTGTCTGCAAAGTTACTCATTAGACCAGCCATGTTTTCCTCAAAATCATTTACATAGAACACGAACAGCAGAGGTCCCAGCACTGATCCCTGTGGAACATCGCCAGTAACAACACTCCATTTGAAAACCATCCTTCCACCACCATCCTCTGTCTTCTATGCCTAAGCTAGTTCTGCATTCATCTTGCCAGCTCACCTTTGATACTATGTAACTTCACCTTTTGTACCAGTCTGCCACGAGGGACCTTGTTAAAGGCTTTACTGTAGCCCACGTAGAGATCATCAACCGCTTTTCCCTCATCGATTATCTTCATTTGGAAGAAAATGGGCTCATCAGTGAAAGGCAACATTGTTTTTGTGCAGGGAAGGTCATATCTTACCAACTTAATAGAATTCTTTGAGAAAGTGAAAACTTGATTGATGAGGGAAGGGCTATAGATGTCATATACATGAACTTCAGTAAGGCTTTTGATAAGGGTCCCCATGGTAGGCTGATGGAGAAAGTGAAGTCGCACGGAGTCCAGGGTGTACTAGCTAGATGGATAGAAAACTGGCTGGGCAGCAAGAGAATAATAGTGGAAGACAGTTTCTCAAAATGGAGAAGTGTGTGTTCCACAGGGATTCATGTTGGGATTACTGTTGTTTGTGATATACATAAATAATCTGGTGGAAGGTGTAGGTGGTCTGATTAGCAAGTTTACAGATGACATTAAGAATGATGGAGTAGCAAATAGTGAAGGAGACGGTCAGAGAATACAGCAGAATATAGACAAATTGGAGAACTGGGCAGAGAAATGGCAGATAGAGTCCAATTGGGCAAGATGAAGCATTTTGGAAGATCCAATTCAACAATGAACCAAATGGTAAAGGTAAAATTGATGTACAGAGAGGTCTGGGTGTTCAGATCCATTGTACCCTGAAGGTGGCAACGCAGGTTGATAGAGTGGTCAAGAAGGCATGTGGCTTGCTTTCCTTCATCAGATGGGGCATTGAGTAAAAGAGTTGGCAGGTGATGTTACAGCTGTATAAGACTGGGGTTCGGCCACATTTAGAATACTGCACAGTTCTGGTTGCCACATTATCAAAAGGATGTGGATACTTTGGAAAGGGTACAGAGGAGGTTCACCAGGATGTTGCCTGATATGGAGAATGCTAGCTATGAGGAGAGGTTGAGTAGATTAGCATTATTTTCACTAGAAAGATGGGGATTGAGGGGGGACTTCACTGAGGTCTACAAAATCATGAGAGGTATAGACAGGGTGGATAGCAAGAAGCTTTCCCCCCCAGAGTCGGGGACTCAATTACTAGCGGTCATGAGTTCAAAGTGAGAGGGGAAAAGTTTAAGGAAGATGAGTGGAAAGTTCTTTATGCAGAGGATGGTGGGTGCCTGGAACACGTTGCCACCAGAGGTGGTAGAGCGGGCACGATAGAGTCATTTAAGATGTATCTAGATAGATACATGAATGGGCAGGGAGCAGAGAGATACAGATCCTTGGAAAATAGGTGATAGGTTTAGATAGAGAATCTGGATTGATGCAGACTTGGAGGGTCAAAGGGTCTGTTCCTGTGCTGTAATTTTCTTTGTTCATCGAATTCTCAAAAATTAAATCAATTGAGTGAGGCACAGCCTCCCCCATACAAAATATGCCATCATTAGTAAGTCAATTTGCTTCTAAACACAGAATATAGTGTTGCAGCTAAAAGAGAAGGTCAGAGAAAGATCAACTCTTGTGTATGAGAGGTTTGTTCATTGGTCTGATAACAGTGGGGAAGCAGCTATTCTTAAATCTGTTGGTGTGTGCTTTCAAACTTTTGTATCTTCTGACCAATGGAAGAAAGTGGAAGAGAGGGATCTTTGACTACATTGCTGCTTTCGTGAGGCAGTGAGAACTATTGACAGAGTCAATGGAAGGAAGGGTGGTTTCATGATAGACTGGTTTGTATTCACAACTCTAATTTCTTGCAGTCTTGGGTAGTGCAGTTGCCATACCAAGCTGTGATACATCTGGATAGGATACTCTGTATGATGCCAAATTTCCTTAGCCTTCTAAGAAATTGGAGGCATCGGCGTGCTTTCTTGATGGTTGTTTTGAAGTGGATGGACCAGAATACCATTGGTGATATTTACTCCTGGGAACTTGAAGCTCTTGACCATCTCCACCTCAGGGCTGATACAGACAGGGGTATGTCCTCCACTCAGTTTCCTGAAATCAATGACCAGCTCCTTCATTTTGCTCACATTGAGGGTCAGATTGTTGTCTTTACACCATGCCACTAAGAACTCTATTTATTTCTGTCTCTGTTGTTTGAGATCCAATCCACTATGGTGGCGAATTCAGTAAATTCGTAAATAGAGTTAGAGTGGAACTTGGTCACACAGTGGTGAGTATGTAACGAGTATATTAATGGGCTGAGTATGTAACCTTGCAGGGTACTGGTATTGAAGATTATCACGGAGGACGTATTGTCATCTATCCTTAGTGACTGCGGTCTGCGAGTTAGGAATTCGAGGATCCGGTTGCAGAGGGGTGAGAAGGCTCCTAGGTCTTGGAGTTTGGTGATTAATTCTATTGGAATTATGGTGTTGAGGCCAGAGCTAAAGTCAATAAATAGGAGTGTGACATAGGTGTTCTTGTTATTCAAATTTTCCAAGGATGATTTTAGGGCTAGGGAGATGGCATCTACAAACTGTAGTGACAGTAGGCAAATTGTAGTGGATCAAGAAAATCTTGGAAACTGGAGTTAGTGTGTGTCATTATTAAACTCTTGAAGCACTTTAAAATGATGGATGTTTAAGCAATTGGGTAGCAGTCATTAAGACACATTGTCTGAATTTTCTTTAGCACTGGAATGATAGTGGTCGTCTTGAAGTAAGTGGAAGTCTCTCATTGGAGTAGTGAGAGGTTAAAGATGTCTGCAAATGCTCCTGCCAGCTGGTCTGCATAGGATCTGAGTGCATGGCCAGGGACTCTGGGCAGTCGCTTTCAGTGAATTCACCCTCAAGAAGGCCGATCTGACAGCTGCGGTGATGACTGTTGATACAGGTGCACCCGAGGCTATTGGGGCAGGTGACATCATTTTACTGACATTCTGTTCAAAATGAGCATCATCAGGGAGGGATGCATTGTTGCTCACAATTCTATTCGAATTTGTTTTGTAGTCCATTATATCATGTAAGCCTTGCCATAGTCAAAGCGTTTTCTTATGATTAGTCTGGGACTCTAGTTTAGTCTGGTAATATCTCTTGGCAGCCCTGATGGCTTTGCGAAGATCAATATGTATCCTGTCCAGCTCCCTTTGACTTAGGCAAAGATTCTATGGATAACATACCTGTGTGTAATGAAAAGTCTTATTTGTCATCTATTTGTAGCCCAAAAGAACAATGTAGAAAATTCAAGAGAAGCAGCTCCATTTCAAATCAATGTCAACATTGCCTTGTTTTTAAAGACCTTGGGATTTTTTTTTTTCCACATTTGCAGATAATGTGCTTACAATTTGTTGCTGTGCCAAAAATATCATACTGGATGCCATATTTGCAATGTGAACTTAGTGCTTTTGGGTGGAGCACAAGTCAAGCATTTTGGGGTCGTTATTTCAGAAGTAACAGACCGGCTTTGAAAGATTATCAGGGTTATATTTATGCAATTTACGTGCTGATTTATTCGTCATACAAGTTGTTCCAACCTCATGGGCTCTTCCTGCTTCTGTGGTCTTTATTCCCTGTTCTTTAACCCATCCATCTAACTTATGGCTAAATTTAATCACTAATATGGCTAGTGTGTAAGCTACAGCCTCACAACCCTGTGCAAAGATTTCTCTTTTGTTGTGTCCAAAATCTCTTCGATATAACATTATGTCCATTATTCCAGACCTTTCATTGACTGGGAACTATATGTAACACTAAGATGGTAACTCTGTCACTTTAATTCTTTTCACTTCAAAATGTACTTTCTGACATTTCGATATATCTGCCACGTTGAAAATACTAATGCTAGTTGACCAACATTCCTGGACCTGAGCAAAACCTGGGATCTAATGAATCTAAGAGATTCATGATTGACCCAGTTAAGCGCCTTTTGAGGACTGCTTATGTGTAGGAATTAACAGGTCCTTCCCCTCCACCCAATCCACCATGTAAATGTCTCCCAACTGTCAGAACCCAAAGCTCCTCCCCCATCTGACCCCACACTTCACAGCTTCTCATGACTTCCTTGTGCCCCTGCAAGCTTTTCCCCACCTTCCCTGATCTTTTCTGGTCTGCAGAACTCTCTCCATGCTTTTCAAACCTTGCTGACTTCCGAGTTTCAAATTGTTGGTAATTCAAGAATGGCATTGATGATATTCTATGAGATGGGAAAAGCAGCAATTACATCGCATGCAACATACATTATAGCTATCGTAAAGTGTTTGAAGCTTCGCAAAATTACTCCAAAAACAGCTGTTGACTTAGATAACAAGTATAAATTGTGGATGGCCACAATCTTGAAATAGTAAAATAAAAACATGGGCAATTCATGCTAAATTAATGTGGCATGGTTTATTGAATAAACTACACAAGAATATCTTAATATTATGTGCAGAGTAACAATGAATTGTTGTATAAATACACACACACACACACACACACACACACACAATTTTAAAAACAAGTAAACAGCACAAAAAGCTGTCAACTATAATTGTGTGACTGGAGTTAGCAATACTATTTCAGAACCATTTCTGAATTCAATGTCAGCCAGACAATCAACACCCAGGTATCTCTTAATGGGTCTGAAATTGTAACTATTGTGTTATAATTGGCTACAGAAATTATTAACTGAAAGAAACACTGACATAATTGCAATTTCTTACAAGACATCACGATTGACTCAGGCCCTGGAATGGACCACAGACACCTCTCAATCTGCAACGAGCCCTTGCCTCTAGATCTTTTTCCATCCCAATGCCACCCAGAAATCACATGACTCCCACAGTATTGAATCCCAGGTTATAGTCCAACAGGTTTAATTGGAAACACATTAGCTTTCGAAGCACTGTTCCCTCATCAGGTGATAGTGACTATCACCTGATAAAGGAGCAGCGCTCCGAAAGCTAGCGTACTTCCAATTAAACCTGTTGGACCATAACGTGGTGTTGTTTGATTTTTTTAAACTTTGTACACCCCAATCCAACACTGGCATCTCCAAATCATGAGTATTGAACCCAAATGCCTTTTTCAATTTTATGGTTTTGAAACAGGAGGCAGTTCAGGGGTCAGCGTTGCTTCACATATCTATTGAATCAACACCTCTATGTCTGGAGTACAAAGGAAAAGCTTCTGGCCTGCAAAAAAGCAGCCAACAATGTATATTTTCTTTCATCAAAATAGCAAAGTCGAAGTTGCAATTTGGCACAACATTCTCAGAAGACATTTGATGAGATTTTTAAAGAGAAGAAACTGCTTATAAACCCCTCAGCTGTTACCTGGCCAACTAACCACCCCACAAAGAAATTCCAGCTAACTGACACAAACTTTGAACTCCATCTTTAAAACCTCAGACATTGGTAATTTGGCATCCTTTATCTTTTTTTTTGCACCTAATTTGATATTATTTGAATAATCTCTTTACTTTTTTCAATCTTATCTCTCCATATATCTGTGTTGCGAGCATTTATCCTCCCCAGAAAAACTAAATGACTATTTCGCATCAGTATTTACTGCAGAAAAGAAATGGAAGCTCGACAACTTTGAGAAATACATAGTGCTATGTTGAAAAGTGTCCATTTTATAGAAGAATTGGTTCTGGAGGTCTTAAGAGACATAAATGTAGTGAAGTCCCTGGGACACAATCAGGCATTTCCCAGAACTATGTGGGAAGCTAGAAAAAGATTGCTGGGCTCCTTACTGAGGCATTTGTATCATCAATTGCCACAGGTGAGGTGCTGGAAGAATAGGGTTTGACTAATGTGGCACCATTATTTAAGAAAGGCTGTAAAAAAAGCTAGGGAACTATAGACTGGTGAGCGTCATGCCAGTGGTGGATAAGTTGTTGGAAGGGTTTCTGAGAGACAGAATTTACATGGATTGAAAAGCATGATTAGAGATAGTCAGCATGGCTTTGTGCATGCAAAATCATGTCTCACTAACTTGTTTGAGGTTTTTGAAGAGGTGACAGAGAAGATTGATGAAGGCAGAGCAGTAGACGTTATCTGTATGGACTTTAGCAAAGTGTTTGGCAAGGTGCTGCACATAAACTAGGTAGTAAGGTTAGATCATATGGTATTTGGGGAGCTAGCCAATTGCATGCAAAATTAGCTTGAAGGTAGGTGACAGAGGTTGGTGTGGAGGGACTGGAGGTCAGTGACCAGTGGTGTGCTACTGGGTCCATTGCTTTTCGTCATTTATATAAATGATTTGGATGTGAATGTAGGAGGTATGATTAGTAAATTTGCAGAGGATTACAATAATAGGTGGTGTAATGGACAAGAAGGTTACCTCAGAGTACAACTCTGAGGACTTTGATCAGATGGGCCAATGGACTGAGGAATGGCAGATGGAGTTTAATTTAGACAAATGCGAGGGTAAGGCCCTGGGGACTGCTGCCAAACAAACAGACCTGGGGTACAGGTGCATAATTCCTTGTAAGTGGAGTTGCAGGTAGACAGTATGGTGACAGTGGCATTTGTCACGCTTTCCAATGAAGGTTGCCATGATGCTGTTGTACAGGACATTGGGGAGGCTACTTTTGGAATACTGCATACAATTCTGGTTGTCTTTCTACAGGAAGAATTCTGTTAAACTTGAGAGGGAGCAGAAAATATTAACAAGGATGTTGCCGGGACTGGAGGTTTGAGATGTTGGGAAAGGCTAAATAGGCTGAAGTTATTTTTCCCCCAGAGCACCAGAGACGAAGGGCTGATCTTATAGGGGTATATAAAACCACGAAGGGAATAAATAAGATGAATAGTTAAAGTCTTTTCCCTTGGGTGGGAGAACCCAAAACTAGAGGACATGGGTTTAAGGTGAGAGGGGAAAGATTTAAAAAAGGACTGGAGGGCTAACTTTTTCATGTACAGAACCATATGTGCATGGAATTAGCTGTCATAGAAAGTGATGGAGATGGGTACAATTACAACATTTAAAAAGCATCTGGATGGGTGAATGAATAGGAAAGGTTTACAGGGAAATGGGCCAAATGCTGGAAAATGGGACTAGATTAGATTGGAATGTCTGGTCAGCATGGATAAGTTGGACTGAAGGGTCTGTTTCTGTGCTAAATGACTCCGTATGTGTGAATAAACCCTACCTTGTAAAAAAATACTTGAACATAGTCTTGTTGAGTGTCTTGCAAAGACAGAGTGCACAGCAGGAGAGAAAGGAAGATATTTTTTAAAATATCTGGCATCTGTCCATGACATTAACCAAAATGTAAGTGTTTTGAAACTAGTCAAATTCATTATTTTCAGCATTTGCTGCAAAGAGAGTTACTCAAAATTCAATTGGAGTCATTTTGGCATCATTGTGGTGATTCCATTTCTGGAATGTTCAGATTCAGAATTCTGTCTCCAGAAATCATTTTTTTCTCTAAACATCACATTGGATGTTCCATATTTTTGAAGTGAACTGATGACAGTTTTGTACACTAACAGCATCCCATAATTTGATTGTGGGACCAGACAAAACATCAAATGGGATAACAAGCATTTTTCCACACTCTGGGGAAGGTTTTTTCTCCATCATCTACTCAACTTTTCCATTTAACATAATCATGATCCTTGAATAATTTGTTGAGGTACACATCCATGGTGAACTGCAGACATCGCACAGTTTACATAACTGCAATGAGTGTATTTTGTTTTGCAGGCGCCTGTTCATCCTATGTGAGATCTGAACACGTCCCACTCTAATAGGCTATATTTATGTAGGCCACTGGGTCACTATTCCACATACGAATGACCATAATTTAATTCCATCCTCATTCATCTGAACTTTTTATAAACACAAAAATTTCCTGTAGGGAACTTTATTTTCAGTATGCTGTTACTTACAAATGTATCGATAGGCTTTAATTTCATTCCATTGGCTAGACAAGCCATGAATTTTGTCCTCTCATATCCTCTGGTTGTCACTATGACAATTTTTGAACGCCTTTCCTCTTCACAGTTTGGTTGCTGGACATATCAAAATTCACTGACCTTTCATCCATATTACTGATGTAGAATAATGTTTTTTGCTGTTCTCTGATGAAAGATCAAGGAATCATGAATTTGGCAGAAACTCTTTTGGTAGGTTACTAAACAATCTTGGTCCTCTGCCACCATGTTTTGTCTTACCAATATTGGTAAATACCCACATTTATAAATAGTATAACCTTCAAAGTTAAAAAATACAGAAAACATTTGCAAAGTAGATATCTTACAGGAAATAAATTGTACCTGACCTTGGTGGCCTTGACATTATAGAGTTCTTTGCCGAAGCACTGACCAGCGTTAGCAAGGAAAGTTAGTTTTCTGTATCTGGAGTTTCAACAGGCATTTGACAAGAAGTTTGACTTGACAAACTGTTAAAACATATAGTGCACTGTGGACAGCAAACTCAATGGGCTGAATGGCTTCACCTATGTCATAATTTCTCTTGGTTTGGTAATCAAAGGATGCATACTTACGATAACTGGCAGCAAAATATGAAGTGATATTAGGAAGTATTTTTATGCAACGATGTGAATGGATTGCATTGGTTGAAAATATGTGGGTACCAGGTTCAAAAACAATATGTAGAGATAATTGGATAAATAGCTGAAGGGTAAAAAGTTACAGGTTATGGGGAAATAACATAACCTTTTCAAAGAGCAATGGGCCAATAGGCCAGCCACCTTTTATGATGATACAACAGAAGAAATAGGAGCTGAAGTAGACTGTACTAGCCATCAAGTCTGCTCTGCCATGCAATATGATCGGAGCTGATTTTTGGCTTTAACTCTAATTCCCATCTGTTCCCACTTCCCTTTGATTTCATGAGAAATAGATTTTTAGTTCATCTCAGCCTTAAACATATTCAATAATGGAGCATGCACCATCCTTTGCGATATAGAATACCAGAGTCACAAGTCTTTTTCCTCACATTAAAATAAATTGGCCCTTCATCCTGTGGCTACGTCCCTAGATTCCCCAACAAAAGGACATAGCCTGGAAGTATCCACACGGCCACTCGCCTTCAGGTCCTTACATGTTTCAGCAATATCGCTTCTTATTCTTCTGCTCTCTCAAGTATAGGCCAGTTTTCCACAGCCTTTCATCATAGAACAACCCATTTACCTCATGAACTAATTTAATGAAGCTTTGCTGAATCACCTCAGATGCAAGTGTGACCTTTCCTAGATATGGAGACCAAAAATGTACTCAGTTCTCTAGGGTAAAGTCTCAACTTAGCCCTGTATAATAGCACAAAGATTTCCTTATTCTCCTCCTGCAATGCACTAGCAACTAAGGCTAACATGACATCTGTCTTACTAATGGCTTGCTGCAACAATGTGTTAACTTTGTCTTCACAGGCAAACACATCTAGGTCTCTTGAACATCAGCAAAGCATCAGTATCATATCAAAGTAAATAACCTCAATTCCTCAATTTATACTTCATCTGCAAATTTGTTATTCACCAACTAATCTGTCTACATTTCTTTGCAGGCTTTTTGTGTCCTCCTTGCAGCTTGCATCTCCAGCTAGCTTTCTATCTTCAACAAACCTGGACAAGAAAACGATCATTAAGAGATAAGTAACTAAATCTCCAATATTGATTCAGTTACTGTTCCAATAATCTCAGTCAGTTAACTAGAAAATGCCCCATTTATCCCTATTGTTTGTTTAATATTCATTAACCATTGCTCTATCCATGCTAATATATTACCCTCAAATTCAAGAGTTCTAATCTTTTGTGTGGTATTTTAGTGACTACCTTTTAAGCATAATACATTTGCTGGCAACCTTTAATCTATCTTATTAATTATTTCCTCAAAAGCTCTAATACATGTGTCAAATAAAATTTTCCTTTCGTAAAACTATGTAAACTTTGTCTGATCCTATGATTGCCTTTGTTGAGATTTCCAAAATGGTAGATTGCAGCATTTTCCCCAATGATTGATGTCAAGAGATGGTGAGCTGCCTCCTTGAACCTTTATGAGACCATGCTTTATCATTTTTGGCACTGTCAGCTGAAATGGAAGTTGACTGTTATAAGTGGAATACCAAGGAAGTTTGCAACTTTTAAATCAAGTGTTGCATATTGTTGAACTTTGCAATAATACAATGTTGGTTGTTGGAAGCAGTAGGAGGGAGAATATGAAACGGAATGTCACAGAGAATCTTCTGGGTGAAGGAAATTCTACCTGACATGAGTCCTCTGACTGGTTCAAATGTGTTAAAAAGTTGTAAGTGCCAAGATCAGCAGAGTAGAAGAGACAGGTTGCAAAAATTAAAAATCTTTTCTGTTTACTTCTCTCGTTAAAGATGAATATGTTACAATATCTTCATTTTTTAATGCTGTTTTTGTCTGACTTGCTTTTGTCCTGAGTAGCAGTCAATCAGGCAAACTGGCCATTTTGGGGGGTTCATTGAGATTTTATACATTTTGTGATAGTTTCTGGTACAATGGGACATCACTGTACATGCACCATTTTCATGGACAGTCACAGTGCTATTAGGAGGAGGGCTCCAAGATTTTTGACCCAATTACATTGAAGAACCAGAAATATGGTTCTCATCAGGATGTTGTGTAGCTTGAAAGAGATCTTGCAGGTGGTGGGTTCCCATGCATTTGCTGCCCTTACTTGAAATAATATAACCTTGACGCATCACTTTCTTTGCAGGTAATCAATTAATTTGTCTGCAAGCAATATTGATTAGGACAGCTAAAATGGACATAGATGTTACATATCAAAAGGCTGGAGTAACTCATTCTAAAATCACGAGTTCTGTTGCTCAACAACAGGTTTCTAACTAATTGAAGTTAACTTCAGCATTCTGTTTATCTACATCGACTTTCAATCAATGTCTCTTGTAAAGGCCTATTCAATACTCAAGACTGATTCCTCGCCAAAATTGTACGAGTCTTTGTTCTTTTTCATTTTTCCATAATATGTATCGATCATTTGGTGAACAAATTTCACAAAACAATTTCCAGCATGATCATAAGACTTCATATCACAAAATAGCTCAAGTTAATTTTAAATAAATGAATACAAATTGCAGGATTCTTATGAATTTAATCAGAGCTACAACAAAGAGTTGATTGGTCTACTTTTTTTCAATATGAAAATACAAACCAAGCAAGCATTACTATTTAAATGTAGAGTAATTATATCACAGAACAAAAGCCTGAAGCTGGATTTGTTACCTTATCAAAACAAAAGTAGAGATGAAATGAACACATGAGCAGGTATGTAGAGGGATTCATACATAAAATAGGAATTCATTTTTAAAAACTCTGATGAAGCATATTTGCTTCTTCCCTAATGTCTCATTCCACAAATTATTTTCAAAACTGATCAAGCAAGAGTGGAATATGTGATTTGTAAGCAGTTTCTAAACATTTTTAACGATGCATTTAAATTCTATCTAAATAAAAAAAAATCATGCTGCAGCCAAACTCAACATAAATTGAGGAACAAACAACAGCTTTAGCAAGCCTCCGCTCAGTGTACGGTTAGAGACATTTTATTAAAAATATAAAAGCCAAATGATAATAGATAAACCGGTCACTTTAAAAATAAATTTCAACACTTTTCTAAGGAACTAAATTTAAGCACTTCTGACTGTTTTAATCTTAACCAGTATCAGAAAATTCATGAATCATCATTGATGATTTCTGAAAAAACTCACTGAACTCAACGCTATTACTACCGTGGAATTGTGAAATGACTAATAGATGAGTCAGCAATTTCTAATTTGATTGCGCATATTGCTATTTTTCAGTTTATTGACAGCAACTGGACTGAATAATTTTCAGTGCGTTGAAATGATATTTGTAATTGCTATATCCAAACAGCTAGTCAGGTTTGTTTGCTCTGTAAATGCAGAATAAAATTTGGTAAATGGTGTGAAAATAAAAATACTTTTTCATGGCATTTGCATTAAAAAGCAATGTCAAAAAGTCAGGAAAACTGAATGATTTCCAATGACCTAATAGTGCTTGGCTCCATGACTCTCCTTCAACCTTTCTCTGCTGAACACAGAATTAGTAGGTCCTTGAACCTCTTACTTTTGCCTACAAAAGAAGCAGGGGGCTTTGTGCAGATCAAAATGATCAAATATATATTGCATATCAGATCTGTGCGTGTTGCTGATGTTCACAGGCCTTATAGGTCCAGACAGTGGCAAGAAAAATAATGTGAATGTTGGACGGAATAAAATTTTTTTTGAATGTCCGAGCTTTAATCAAGACTATCCATTGTCACTAATAGGATAAATCATTGACAGTTTTAAATAGAAGCTTAGCATCATCTGCAACTTCTAGTAGAGTCCACAGGTGCAAGAATGGTTATTAAGTTATAATTTTAATGTCATAAGAGGCCATGATTTAAAGGGAGACTAATGAGAATTTATAGATTAAAGTTCACACAGATAAAACCATTGACACTAGATAAAAACTCATTTTATTACCTATCATTTTTAATCAGAATAGCATACTTCCTAGTTATCACCCAGATTGTTATCTACAGCACATTTCTTAAACACATTCTCAGTTCTTTGAAATAGTTAAATACAGACAAGAATGAACATGTTCATCATGAGCTGCACGTCCTTTTTATCTGTTAAAATTAAATCAGTTATAGAATGGGGAAAAATAACTAGTTTCTTCAGTCTTCTTCAATATTCTAGAGCAGACTAGTGTATTAATCAATTCAGAGACATAATCAAGTCAGAGTCCAACTCGTCCATGCTGACCAGATATCCTAAATAAATCTAGCCCCATTTGCCAGCATTTGGCCCATATCCCTGCAAACCCTTCCTATTTATATACCCATCCAGATGCCTTTTAAATGTTGTAACTTCATCACTTCGTCCGGCAGCTCATTCCACACACAGACCACCCTCTGTGTGAAAAAGTTGCACCTTCGGTCCCTTTTAAATACTTCTTCTCTCACCTTAAACCTATGCTCTCTAGTTTTGGATTTGCCTACTCCGGGGAAAAGACCTTGGTTATTCACCCTATTCACACCCCTCATGATTTTATAAACCTCTATAAGGTCACCCATCAGCCTCTAACACTCCAGGGAAATAGCCCCAGCCTATTCAGTCTCTCTTTGTAGCTCAAATCCTCCAACCCTGGCAACATCCTTGTAAATCTTCTCTGAACTCTTCTAAGTTTCACAAAATCCTTCCTACAGCAGGGAGACCAGAATTACATCCAGTATTCCAATACTCACCTAACCAAAGTCCTGAACAGCAGAGACATGACTTCTCAACTCCTATACTCAATGCTCTGACCAATAGAAGAAAGCATACCAAATGTCTTCTTCACTATCCTATCTACCTGCGACTCCAGTTTCAAGGAACTATGAGCCAGAACTCCAAGGTCTCTTTGTTCAGCAACACTCCCCAGGACCTTACTGTTAAGTGTATAAGTCCTGCCCTGATATGCCTTTCCATAATGCAGCACCTCACATTTATCTAAATTAACCTCCATCTGCCACTCCTCAGCCTATTGGCCCATCTGATCAAATCCTGTTGTACTCTGAGGTAAGCTTCTTCACTGTCCACTACACCTCTAATTTTGGTATCATCAGCAAACTTACTAACTATACAACTATGTTCACATCCAAATTGTTTATATAAATGATGAAAAGCAGTGGACTCAGCACAGATTCTCGTGGCACACCGCTGGTCACAAACCTCCAAACTGAAAAGCAACCCTCCACCACCACCCTCTGGTCTTCTACCTTCGATCCCAGTTCTGTATCCAAATGGCTAGTTCTCCCTGTATTCTGTTAGATCAAATTTGCTAACCAGTCAACCATCAGGAACCATGTTGAACGCCTCACTGAAATCCATATAGATCATGTCCAGCGTTCAACCCTCATCAATCCTCTTTATTACTTATTTATAAAACTCAATTGAGTTAATGAGACACTGGCGGAAAGTTGCAGGAAATCTTCAATGCAATGAGCTTTTGATATTTGTACTGGGGGGGGGGGGGGGGGGGGGGAGGGGAAGTCAGTCTTGACTTCAAGTGTTCATAGAATCCTGCAAATTACAACGCTTTCTTCTGAAGTTAACAATTGTGAGAAGGTGGCATGATCCTACTCAAGAGTCTTCTATTCTGTCAGCAAATACTGGGGATACACTTAGAAAGGTGAACAACCTGACCCTCCAAACATTTGTTAATTAATTTTCATTGCAATTATATTGCTGCCTGTACGAGGACTGAATGACTTTGCCTCAGGCAATAGTAATAGTGCAATAGGAATAGTTCTCAGCTACAATCAGTTGACATGCTGAGAGATTCCTGGGGAGAACAAGTCTTTGCTTCAATCTGTTTCCTAGATACACTTCCTACTTTGACAAGGACACATCTGTGATTTGTGATACTGACAGCAGTAATTGTTGTAGATCCATATCATGCAAGGCACTGAGCTAAACACTTTTTAGATTTTTCTTAAACTAAACATCATAGAAAAATACTAACTAGAACAAAATAATTTTATTGTACCTTGCAATATGTGACAAACAGTATTTACATTTAACTGACTTACAAAAGACAGAACACTCAAAATCTATTCCAGCCTCTGTAATGTATTAACAAAAGCAGTGTTACAAACACTCAGCTGGTCAGGCAGTACTTGTGGAGAGAGAGAAAAAAAAGTCCATGTTTCTGGTCGATGACACAAAAACGTTAAAGATGCAATCCATTTTAAGCAAATAGGGCGCAGGTAGAAAAAGAATAAAAGCAAAAATGTATGGTATGGTGGAAGTCAGAAGAAATTAAATGATGACAGGGTTCATAGTTGAAGGCCAAAGAGAGTGACAAAGGAATGAGTAAAAATACAAAAGATATGTCGCAAAGAGTTTTGTATTCCAAAAACCAATTTCCATTCATCACCACTGAGTTTTTAAAAAATGAAAAAGCATGAAGTTAGAATGAAAACTTATGCCTTGGTTACTATTGAATAAAGTACAATGCTGTGAATTACAGTCATCTCAAATTTCAGAAGTTTCTAAAATGGTTTCATAGTAAATTTTCTTTTTAACAAGTAAACATAACCTTGCATTTAGCCCAGGAATCATATATTTGGCTAAAGATGCAGTTATTCTCAAAAATAGGTCACAACAGAAAACAGATATGTATTTTTAGTTTTTTGAAAATGGTGGAGTAGGTGACACAGAAAATGGATTGTTACATTACCCATCATATATTTCTCTGAATGTAGCCATGGCTCCAACTATAGACTAGATGAAGGAATCATGTAAGAAACTTGGGTCAAATAGATCAGGTGTTCTCTTCATCATCACTTGTACAGTAAAAGCAAAATACTGATAGCGGAAATTTGAAGCCAAGAGAATGCTGCAGATGTTCAGCATGGTTGGCAGCATCTGTAAACAGTGAAACTGAGTTAACATTTCAAGTCCAGTATAACTCTTCTTCAGAACTCAAGAATTTATACTAGCCTTAAAATATTAATTGTTTCTCTCTCCAAAGATACTACCAGACCTGTTGAGTTTCTCCAGCATTTTCTGTATTTGTATCACTCATATAATATTCATTCTGAAGTACATAACATTTCAATTAAAGGCAGCACTGGGAAGATCAAGGAGGAGCACAGAAAACTTGTCAACATGTGTTTGAAATTCCAGAAACTGTACCAGGTCAGGAGGCGAATCAATTGACAAGAAGGAAATATGCTTCATAAATGAATGCCCTGCTATATAGTTTAAAATTTTCACTTATCAGTTGTTTAATAATTTACCTGAAAATAGTGTAAGAACTTATAGCACAATAATCCGATAACACTCAACATCAGAACAAAATAATAAAAATCAGTAAAACAGTGAAAACAGCTGTTTCAATCAGTGGTGAGAAACCCAAATAAAGCATACAAACAACAGAAGAATACATCCAAATGAATACTGACCAGCAAATGTACAACCCATTTGGCATCGTGACCTAAATTTACGATTTTGCTGCCTAACTCATCATCCCTTCCCTTCCCAATATTTAACTAAAGTCTCATTATTTCCTTTCATCAGGAAAACTAAATGGTGGCCAAGAAAACCTGACCTCTTATTTCCTGTGGAAAACAATATTGAGGTACAACTTTCATACAAAGGTGTGATTTATGGCTGACAGATTGGCACATGCAATAACCAAAATAAGTAATTTGATAACCAAGATAAGTGAACAAAATGGTGGTAAAAACAATGACTGCAGATGCTGGAAACTAGATTCTGGATTAGTGGTGCTGGAAGAGCACAGCAGTTCAGGCAGCATCCAAGGAGCAGCGAAATCGACGTTTCGGGCAAAAGCCCGAAATGTTCCTAAGTGAACAAAATGCCAAGTTGCTGCTTTTCAGAGGCTGAGATTAAAAAAATCTCGTTTGAAGTGCCAACAGACATCTTAACATCTCTCAATTCTTATAACATGTCAAAGAACACAGCACTCTTGCATATTAAATAGTATGCACTATTCCTTTCAATGTCATTCATTAGCCTAATAAGAACAAAATTTGTGAATTATAAAGATTAAAATGATCAAGCAATCTAGTGCGTTTGTGTATTCGTTGTACAGTAAATTATGCTGTAATACTATCTGACCTGAAGAATATTAAAGGTTTTGCCTTTTACAATCTGACTATTCCAAAGCAATTTATAGCCAATTAAATATTTTAAAAATATGGTTACTGTTGGTTTTAAAATTTGTTTATGGGATATATGTGCAGGCAAGGTCTAGATTCATTATCTAACCTTTATTGCTCTCCAGTAAGTGATAATGAATCTCTTCGTTGAACTGCTGCAATCCCACCTGTGTCAATATGCCAATAGGATTGTTTGGGATTGCCAGGATTTTGGATTTATAAATTTATCTTTATCGAAATCCTCTTTCCCTTTTAGTTTAAAACCCTTTCTACTAGCCTAGTTATTAGATTTACTAGTACACAGATCAAAGTTTAGTGGAGATTGTTTCCCCAGGACTTGTGTCCCATGTGTCGAAACCCCTACCTCCCACAACATTCTTTCAGCATCCTGAAATTCTGTGTCTCTCCTCCTACGCATGTGGCACTAGTAACAATTCAGAGATTATTATGTTTTAAGTTCTGTTATTTAATTTAATGACCTCATTCCTCAATGGAATCTCATTTCTAGTTTTACCTGTATGGTTAGTTCCGACATTGACTATGCCAAAAGATTTTCCTTTTCTTTTCCAAACACTTCTCCAGCCACAAGAAGCAATCCTTAACTCTGGTATCAGGCAGGCATCACAGCTTGGGGTACTCCTTGTGACAGTTACAGGATAACAATACAATCTCTTACATGCCTTTTTACACACTTCACTTGAATGATCTGCTGCACCATGGTGCCAGTCGTCCTGGCAATTCTTGCTCTTCTTCACACTGGTAACAAGTGCCCTACACCTGTAGCACCATGGTAAAGGCTAAAGTTCCTTCACTACTGCAGCTGCAGTATCCATACCTGCCTACCACCTTTGCTTGCCCCGATCATTAATCAAATCAAAATGACTACTGAACCTAAGCTATGTGACTACCTGTTGAGACAAATGTCCATATAACACCTATATCATGAACTGTAATGCTTAAACCTTCATCTCCAGCTCAACAACAATTTGCAGAGAGATTTCCTGTGATTGTGCTGCTCTCCACAAGCTGCAATATAACACAATGCAGTCATTCAAATAAAATTTCATCCTCATAGTGAGATTATTCGGCATCATGTTATGCAGCAATACCACTATGCTAAATGGAATTGATTCAAAACAGATTTGCTAGCTCAAAACTGAGTGTACATGATATCAGCAGAAGCAACACATTGTACACCATCATAATATGGCCTACTCTTCACTCTACTGTTATCATCAAGCAACAATTTTGGTTCAGTAAGAGATGCTGAATGCCAGAACCAGAACCAATTACACAAAAACAAGATGCCAATCTGGTGAAATTGAGGTACAGGACAACATCAATGCTAAACTGCAGATGCATTGTGCTACTGACAATCCCATAACAAACAGGTCAGGTCAAAGCTCGATAGTTCAGCCATATTAGTGATGAATGATACTGGGCAATTAAACAACTAATGTGGGGAGAAGGCGCCATGTATATTCCCATTCTCAATGATGGAACAGAATGATATGCAAGTGCCAAAGACATAAGGTGTAAAGTGAATGAACAATCCTAATCTTTTCCTGAGGTCCTCACCATCACAGAAACTGATGGGATTTTTCTTTACAATTATTATGTTAGCTCTTGTAAAGTGAATACTGCGATTGAGTTCTTAGGAGAAGAAGTATCAGAAGACTTATTTGTAAAGCATAGGGGAGGTAAAGGTATAGTGGTGTTATCACGAGACTATCAATTCAGAAGTTCAGCTAACATTCTAGAGACAGTGCTCGAATCCTGCCAAGGCAGATGAACTCAAAAAAATCTGGCATTTAGATTTGATTGTTGGGGAAAAAACTCATCTGACTCATTAAGAACCTTCAGGGAATGAAATCTGCCACCCTCACCTCGTCTGGCTTACATGTGACTCCAAACTCACAATGTGGTAGACTCTCAATTGTGCACTGAAATGACCTAGCAAGCCACTCTGTTCAAGTGCAGTTAGGAACAGGGAATAAATTACTGGCCAGCCAGCGATGCTGACATCCATGTGAATAAAAAATTACAAATCTATTATAGACATTTATCTTGTCTAGGGTTTAATCACTTAACATCTTGATGGATTCCAAATACAAACAGTTATTCAAGGTGTGCTAGTATGTTTCTACAAGAATGCCATATGAAATGACGTCACAATCTCACACAGATGTCATCACCTAACTCGCAAAGTTGCAAGCTTGTGTGATAATAGATACATGAAATAATACAACATCCCTTTCCTTCAAGGAATAGGATTTCACCCATGAGGAAAAAAATGTACAGTACAAAAATACAGATCAAAAATAACAAAGAATTACACATATACACATTATCTTTACACATTGAGATAATGTTTTGGCAGATATGTAATGAAACAAGATTCAGTACTTTTATAATTCTCAGGATACAGTTACAGAATTTCACGTTGTTGTATTTTGTTGTATTGGTTGCTGTTGCAGAATGGTGTGGACTGTTCACTGTAGAAGAAAGTGAGGACTGCAGATACTGGAGATCAGATTGAAGAGAGTGGTGCTCGAAAAGCACAGCTGGTCAAGCAGCATCCGAGGAGCAGGAGCTTCGACATTTTAGGCACAAGCCTTTCATCAGGAATGAGGCTCCTGGTCCAAGGGGGCTGAGAGATAAATGGGAGGGGGGTTGGGGTGAAGGTAGCTGGCAATGCGATTGGTAGATGATGGTGGGGGTAAAAGTGATAGGTCAGAGAAGAGGGTGGAGCAGATAGGTGGAAAGGAAAATGGACAGGTAGGAACGTTCAAGAGGGTGGTGCTAAGTTGGAAGGTTGAGATGGAGTTAAACTTGTGGGCGGGTAAATGGGGAAACTGGTGAAATCCACATTGATCCCGTGTGGTTGGAGGGTCCTAAGGCATAAGTTGAGGCTTTCTTCTTCCAGGCATTGGGTGGTTGGGGTTTGGTAATTGTCGAAGAGTTCAGTCTGAGATTGTTTTAGATGCATCATTAACAGATGTTAATAGAATGCTTTCAGTGTCAGAATCATTGTTTTGGATTGCCTGCAGATTATTTTGTTCAAATTTGAATGCATTCATCTTTAGCACATGACCCTACACACAGCAATGTCATATGATGTAGACTGAGCACGTTTCCAATATCCTTCCACATATTAAAGTAATGCTATTAGTCCTTCATATTCTCATACTTTGACTGAAGTGAAGCTGAGGCACTTGTCTCCATAATCTTCGATTGTCTTCTTGCCCAATTCTTTCCTGTACCCCCAACATGGGATTGTTATGTTTGGGTAGGAAGCACGAGATATGGAAGAACAGTATGAATCTGTCTTCTGAACTGAACAGTTGCAGGTGAAGGGAGACACTTGCATTGAATGTCACTTGTGAGTTCAACTTGGTAATCTGAAATTTGATGGGTTGCAATACGCTTTGTAATCATGGATTTAACTGCGTGTTTACAGGAGCTTTGCTAGAACATTTGATTGTGGATAGTCCAGCAAGGATGTCATATGATATACTGGACTCGCCACTTCCTGCATATAATTTGGAATGGCTTGAAGCACTGAGCATCGCATTGTCTGACACTATTTGCTTTGAGACACCAAACACGGTGAAGATAACAGTTAGCAAGTGTAATACTGTAAGCATCCCGGATATGCTGCATGAAGGGAGATTTGGTAAAGTAATTTGTCATCAGAATATAGTCTTTGCCATGCATTTGAAACAGGTCTGAACAGTCTTGGACTCTGGTTCAGAGGGATTTTCGTGCAGCACAAGTGGATCTTTACACTGCTGGAGTTGATAAAGCTGACTTAACCTGCACAACTGAATCAATCTATGCCTTTGTTGATGCAGACCAACAGATAAATGTTCATGTTAGTCTTTTGGTTTTCTCTGCATTCATGTGACCAATGTGGAACTCATTCAACGTAGCATGATGCAAGATTTTGGGGATGGGGATTGAGACTTGCTTACTCTTGAAAATTACATCTCTTGAAGGACCTAGCTCATCTCTATATGGCCAAGAAGAAAGTACTAGTTTGGCAACTTGCTTAATGTGTTCAGGCTTAATGTGTTTCTAATGATGGTACACTCAGATCTTCTATTTGGTCATTATCCGATGTAGCATGTTGTCTATGTTCTGCTTGGTTAATTTTTTTTTGTCTGTGATCCTGCTGTCACAGCAGATATATTTGCTACTTCATGGACTGTTATGATGTAAAGATCCATGTTAAGATGGAAAACCAACAATGGCTGGACCACTTTTTTTCAATAATATAGAAAATGTTTAGTGTCTATCCAGAAGAACCGTACTTACATTTGAGACTAAGAATCCTAATATACAGATTCTGAGATTTACTGTAAGCCATCAGCTTGTCATGTGTAGGATTCACCACACTGTATCACTTGCCTGCATACTTCTTATCTAGAACATGTGTAACAGGAATAATGTTAGCATTTGCATCCATGTTGATTTTGGTTCACAGTTTGTGTTGTCTATTTTTTCTGGGATACAATCTCAAACACAGTGAACCTTTTAGCTCTTCAAAATGTCATCAGTGTCATATGTCAGATTGACCCATGAATGGCTTGGCTAGGATCCGGAAGTTGCTTTGTTATCCTGAACTTCATTCACGTTTTTGTGCTTCATGGGTGCAATTTTAGTAAGATTCCATTGTGTAGGACTTCGGCTGAACTCTGACATTTGAAACTCTGAACTTCAATGTATGGAAATCCCTGTAGAGTAAGAAAAGTCAGTCTGATCTTTGGTGACTGCTTCGAAGTACCACTTGACACACCAGGAATCTTCAACCTTCAAAACAGATGGTACAAAATGGGGCCAAGTAACAAAATAAAGGATTACATTCTCCACCAGCGTCACTCTTCAGTATAGCTTGAGTGCTACCTATGGTATATAATTCAAATGACATTAACAATGTGGGATCGCCAAACAACCGTGGTGGTCTTGTGTTATTATTGAGCTTTATGCTGAATCTTGGGTGCATCCTCACAATTATGACTTTTTGCATATCTCTGCCCAGAGGAAATTTGTGGCATACAGCTTGCATCTGCTACCGACTACTTTTAAAATTTGAACCAAGTCTAGCTGCAATTCATTTGAAGTAGGTACACCCAGTGTCTTTAAGGATAGGATTTCAGGATTTTGACACATCAACAGTGAAGGAGTAGTAAGATATTTCTCAGGCAGGATGTTGAATGGGTTAGAAGGAAACTGACAGATGTAGTTTTCCAATGTACTTGTGGCCCTTGTCCTTGTAGATGGAAATGGTCATGAGTTTGGAAGGTGTTACTATGCATTGGTGGTGGAGGGAGTGCATGTTTGAGGATACAATACCAATTAAGCAAGCTGCTTTGTTGTGGACAGTGTCAAACTTCTTAAATGTTATTGAAGCTGCATATAGCCAGGCATGTAGGCTTTCCAAGTCAAGAAGTGAGTTACTTACTGCAGGACCCCTAGTCTCTGACCAGACCTTGGAGCCATAATATTTATACAGTTAGTCCAGTACAGTTTCTGGTCAATGGTAACTTTTAGGATGTTGATAGTGCGACATTCAGTGATGCTAATGCCATTGAATGTCAATGGGTGAAGATTACATTCTCTCTTGTTGGAGATGGCTATTGGCTGGTATTTGTGTGGTGCGAGTGCAACGTCACTTGTCAACCCAAACATGAATATTGATGAGGTCTTACTGCATTTGGGCATGGACTGCTTCATGACTTGAGGAGTTGCGAATGGTGCTGCACACATCATACATATCCCTATTTCTGACCTTGTGATGGTGGAAAGGTCATTGATGAAGTTGCAGATGATTGGGCACAGGATACTATGCTGATGAATTCGTGCAGAGGAGATGATTGACATCCAGCAACTAAAACAAATGTTCCTTTGTGCTAGGTATGATTCCAAATAGTAAAGAGATCTCTCTACACACCCCACATCCTCTGATCCCCATCAATTGTTGCTTTGCTAGGGCTCCTTGATGCCATGATTTGTCAATTATGGTCTTGATATAAAGAATCCCATCTCACCTTGGAGTTCAGCTCTTTTGTCCACGTTTAAACCAAGGCTATAATAAAGTCAGAAACTGATAGTCAGTGAACAAGTTATTGCAAAGAAAAAAATATGCTTGATAGCACTGTTGACAACTCTTTTGATTACGTTACTTATGTTAGAGTAAACGGATGAGGCTGGAATTGGTCAGATTGGATTTGTCTAGCTTTTCCTTCGTAGTACATACCACATTGTTGGGTAGATTCCAGTGTTGCAGTTTTACTGAACAAGCTTGGTTTGGCTTAGTTCCAGAGCACAGGTCTTACAGGGATCTTTGCATTTCAGCTAGTGCCAGCTCAACAAAGCTCTGCATTGTACTACTATTTTACCCTATAGCCACAGCTACTTCCTTTTTCCCCTCTCGCTGTGCTGGGAGAAGAACTGCACTGGATACAGTGTAGATCAGAGGTGGGTGTGGACTACAGAATGCAATCGTATAATTTTCAATGGAGTTTAAGATTGCCACCATTTGTGGATACACAGCCAGATGTAACAAGCCATATGGATAATGTAGACCTTGTAAGTGCAGTATATCTGAAGGCATTTGAAAAGGTGCTGCACAAAAGGTTAATATACCAAGAACGAAAAGAGTTTGCCATTGTTTGTGAAAAAAAATGGAGTCTAACATTTCCTGCCGCTTTCCAAAAATCAAAATGATGAGATTGAATGATGACCTCCAAACCACACTCGCAACAGATCTAAACTACTACTGAATACTATGCTGAGATTCAAATACCTATCTGTTTTTGTTCTAAATTAGTCACTCTATTCCACTATAGCAATCCTAATGAATACAGTATACTTGCAGCCTTTCCATTTCCCAAAATGTTTGGTAAGGTGAAGCACTTTTAGCCTGATTGTTTCGTGCTTGTAGACATCTGCTGGATTCAGCAACGTAGCTATCATGAGGATGAGCTGTGAATCATAAAACTGCACAGCCATGGTGAGGATTATGGTTTTCTAAAGTTAACTAGAGGTATTTGGATGATTAGGCACTGAGCAGTCTTCTCGAATATTCTTGTAACACTACACTGATGTGTTCTACATGATGATATTGGCTCTTGAAACATGAACACATGTTTACAGAGAACAAGTGTCATAAAACAGTCATACAGCAACAAAATGAAGTATAACTCCATCACAGACATCTGTATAGTCCATGCTTTATCTTTTAACATCAGGAAATATAGTGGCAACTTGGTAAAGAATCTCATGTAGCAAGACATCATATCAGATGGTATGATGTTATACTGATGTTATAATTTTGCTCACTTAGTTACACAGTTGCAAGATCACAGACACATTCAATATTATAAGAAAAACCAGTCTTCAACCAACCTGAACTATTTTACGTGAACCATTCTAAGTGATATCAAAAAATGTCTATGAATATTGGATAGAGCATAGTTTAAAGGCACTGACAAAATCTAGGCTGCAGTATTGAAGTCTAGTCTTGAGAATTAGCTGTGCCTCGAGTGAAGCTGGTTTCTTACAACTTAAATACACTACCTAAATGAGAAGTAGAAAATTGCTGAAATGTGTTATCAACAATATGCAGGAAAACTTCAATCTGATACATTACAGCTCGCAAGTCTACTCTCAATCATTAAAGCAACAGACAGCGACAACAGTGTTACCAAGCTGCACTTACTCATGAACAGGTTTTCACCAATGTTCACCAAGATCTAGCAGGACCAGATCCTGTTACAATCTTGCTCTAAACAGAAGTAAAATGCTGAATTCGAGGTGAAGGGAGAGTGACTGCTCATAACAAAGCAACATTTTATAGTGGAGCATTAATGTGCTTAAGAAAATCTGAAGTCAATGGGAATCAGAGGAAAGCTCTTTGTAGAATCATGTCAAAATAGTTGTGTTGTTGATGAGCTGATCATCTCAGCACCACGACATTGATCTGAGAACCTCCTGAAGCTTAGTTGCAGTGTCAGTCAATCACCTTTAATTGCTCTAATGGCTTTCCTTCTCTAAGTTCGGACATACGGGTGGTGGTTGCATTACAGCAACTTGCCAAAGGCTTCTTTAACAGCACCATTCAGCCTTAGATTTTTACCATCTATCAGGAAAAGCTCAGCATATGTATGGAACACTTCGACTTGTAGGCTTGCCTGCAAGCCACACAACATCCTGCTGTTTGTTCAACATCACCAGGTCAAGATTCTGGAACTCCTTCCACACCACTGTAGATCAACCAACACCACCTGGATTGTAGCTTCCTTCTTAAAGAAAACCAGGAACAAACAATTCAACTGATTCTGTAATGGCCTTTCTGGGAGGAAATGTACCATCTTAATCTGGTGGTCGAATGAGTGACTGCAGACCTACAGCAATGTGGTTGACTCATAAATGCCCTCTGAAATGGGCTACCAAGCCACTCAGTTGTATCAAACTGCTACAAAAATGTTGACTAATATCAGAAGTCTACCCTACAATTGACCTACACATTGAAACAACAAAGATACATCCTATCCATTCAATCCCTGTAATGTTATCTTCATTAACATTTGGAGACTTTGGAATAATTCTTCCAATGTTGCCACGAGTGCCTCATATGGGCATACTCTCAAAAATCATATCTTAAAGCCCAACTCCCAGATTCCTCCATCAAGATCCCCCGTTTCGGTGGCAAAGTGTTATACAATCCAAAGGGAACAGCCCCAGGAATCCTGAACGGTGACCCCCAATTCCAGGAAGTTTCATGGGATCTGTTGAAACATGATCTGGGAAATACTCCGCAGTGTACCACTTACTGCCCTCCACCAGCTGATGAAACAGTACCTCTTCAATGCTGATCAACATTTGAAATAAGTACCAAGGGTAGCAAGGGCGCAAAGTGTATTCTGTAGGAGGGAATTCAGCATCCATGAGCAAGAGTGCTTGGTAGCAATATGATTGCCTGAGCTCGCTGAGCCCTGAAGATCATATTTCCCAGACCTAGATTCCAGCAATGGTGAGAGAAGCAACAGGAGGGAAAATCATATTGAACCTTGTCATTACTGATCTATTGTAGCAGACCTATTTATCTACAACTCTATTAGCAAAAGTGATTATTGCACAGTTATAAAGATGACAGATTATTCTTCATTGTGAGAACAGACTAATTGTGTTATGCAATGCAAACACTGCACTAAATAGGACAGTTTTGTTTCTGCAACTATTTTTATCCAGAAATACTGAACTGATCCATCTTGGTATCATTTTGAGGTGCCTACCACCAAAGATGCCAGTTTTCAAATTGGTGTTGAAAATTTGTGCTCCGGAATTAGTCATACTATTAGCCAAGCTTTTTCAATACAGTTACAATGGCAATACCTACCAGATAAATGGGAAATTGTCCAGGTGTTCTCTATTCAGAAAAAACAGAATTAATTAAATCTAGTCACTTACTGCCCCATTAGTTTATTTTCAACAAAGTGATGGAAGATGTCATGGAAAGTGCTTTTGAGGAGCTCTAAGTCAGTAATAACTTGGGTTCCACAAGGGCCACTCAGCTCAAGATTCCATAACAACCTGTGTCCAAACATGGATAAAAAGGAGTGAATTTCAGAGGTGAGCTAAGAGTGACAAGCTTTGACATGAAGACAGTGTTGTCCAAGGAATCCTAGTAAAATCAAAGTCAATAGGAATGAGGAGGAAAAAAATCCATTGGCTGAAGATATACCTAGCACAAAAAAACATTGACTGAGATTTTTGGAGGCTCATCCCTAAGACAACACTGCAGAAGTTCCTCAGATATCATCCTTAACCCAATCATCTTCAGCCACTCCTGCAGTGGTGTTACCTCCATCTTTAGATCAGAAGTGGAGATATTCACTAATGATTGCATAGTTTTCAGCACAATTTACAGGGGACAGTAATGTGGTCTCTACAATAGTAATCCAGAAGTCCAGCCTCATTTTTTTGGGAACATGAAATTTGAATTTAATAAATCTATAATACATAACTGATCATGACAACTATGATCAACTGCTGTATAAACTCATCTGGTTTACTAATGGTCTTGCCAGGTGCAGGATTTCAATAATTATTCAATAATTACTAATTTTGATTTGAATAAGCAAGTAGGGAATTAGATTATTTTTAAAATTGTGGTTAATTGTAAAATAGCTTTTGTAAGGAAGCAAGCCATGTGGCCCAGATCAAAAAGTAAGATCAAGAGTTTATTATTGCTTTTATTGATCAGGCCATTGTAAATTTAGATAACGCATTTGTGATTGCTTTGGGGTCAAAAGGTTTTACTCAAAAGCACAGTTATGTTTAAAATGGTTAGTTTTGTACATTATAGTATGTAACAGGCCTGTGGCATCTGTTTATGTATATGTATATCACTTTGGAATTAGGCTCTGTAGGGAGTTTTGTAGCCTTTAGTTGATTTGACATTTTTGACATCAGGCTTGGACTGATAACTGACAAGTATCATCAGCATAATCCAGGTGCCAGGCAATGAATTTTCAATAAGAGAGAATTGCAATATTTCCCCTTTACATTAAAAAGCAACAACATTGCTGAATCATCTGTTGTTAACATTTTCAGAGTCACCATGGAGCAGAAGTTTAATTGGACTAGCCAAAGTAGCAAGTAACAACATAACCCCAGAGGCTGAGAA
Source organism: Chiloscyllium plagiosum (assembly GCF_037043375.1). Lineage (NCBI taxonomy): Eukaryota > Metazoa > Chordata > Chondrichthyes > Orectolobiformes > Hemiscylliidae > Chiloscyllium > Chiloscyllium plagiosum. The sequence goes on from NW_028270155.1 coordinate 42,928,433, forward strand.
TTCTACAATAAAAAACCTCATCCTCTGTCTCACCGAAGTTTCTCCACCATCTAGAAGGTAGAAATCATGAGTATGATGGAATAAATATGCGAGGAACTGGACACCATTTGAAATAAGGCAACTTCCTTGATAGCAGCTGCATCCATCACCGTAAATATTCAGTCCTTCCACCACCAGCACACAATACCACTGTGTACCATTTCCAAGATACACAGACTCCTTTGATAACATCATCTAAACATATCAGGTCTGACATCCTGAAGAAATAGACAGTACAAGGTATACCTTTGTATTTGCCGCACACAAATTTTACTTTAACACACAAACAATGGTCTTGCCAAGAATATTATATCCTGACTGTGAAGTAAAAATCAGACAAAATCAAAATTTGCAGAGAGATGACGAACCCAGAATATAAGAACGCATGTTCTTGGTGCGGTGAAGAAGAGTGATGAGGACAGCCTGAGACTCCAGGAGGCCACAGCCAGGCTGGTCACATGGGGTGAACAGTGGCACATGGAATGAAAAGTGGATAAATGTGAGGTGGTGCACTTGAGCAGGATAAGTAAGGTAAGGAATGGAAGGACTCTGGGAAGCACAGAGGATCATAGGAATCTTGACAAACATGCTCACTGGTCCGTTAAGTTTGCAGGACAGATAGATGACTCATGGGACCCTTGCCTTCATTCACCAAAGCATTCAGTTTAAGAACAGGAAGTTGATGCTGGAATATATAAAATGGCTAGGCCAGACTTAGAGCATTGTGCACAGTCTGAAATCCATATCATTGGAGGGGGGAATGTGATTGCACTGGAGAGGAGGCAGAGGAGACATACCAGGATGTTGTCTGGGATGCAGAGTTTTCATTATGAAAAATGAGATCGGATAGACTGGGATTGTTTTTCTTGAAGTAGTGAAGAGTGAGAGAAATGTGATTACGATGTACAAAATTCTGAAGGGTCTAGATAGAAAGAAACATTTCCCCTTGATAGAAGGATCAATGACCAGATTTAATGTAAGGAACAGAAGGTTCAGAGGGGATGTGAGTAAAATGTTTCACCCAGTGGGTGGTAGGAATCTGGAACCCACCACCTGTAAGGGTGTTAGAGGCAGAAATCTTCTCAATATTTCAAAATTACTTATAAATACACTTGCAATGTCAAGGCATAAAAGTGCAGGAAAATGGGATTAGATTAGTTAGGTGGTTGGTTTTCCACTGACATAGACTTAATAGGCTGAAGGGCCTTTCTCAATGCTGTAAACCTTTGCAACTCTATTACATTTAAATGCCACATTGTAGATGATTTCTTTCTCAGTCACACTCGTAAAACTCTCCAAGTCAGTAATTAAACAAACAAAACCAGGTTATTTTAAAAATGCCTGATGTATTAAAGGTTTATTAGTCATTATCTAATTTGATGAAAGTTTGTACACATGGATGGTGGGGAATCAATTGTATAGAAGCAGGGAATTAAGCCAGAATCAACAAAAAAACTTAGTGTATGATCTCTAATATCTTGTTTCTATTTAAATATATGCTGACAAAAGCTTTTCTGCTTTTTAAAAAAACTTTTTAGTCCCAAAGAATGTAGCCCACCTTTGGTGTACACTCCTTTCCTTCATGATTCACTACAATATCAGGATACAGAAGATGAGGAAGTGGGTGGTGGTGATTGGAAGAACATGAGATAGAAATTCATCTATGTGATCCGTAAGGAGGATTCCAATTAATATAACAATGGAGAGGATGCGATCAGAAGGATAATGTAATTGACAATTGTGAAAGTAAAAGTATCAACAGCTTAAGCTATGCACTGACGTTTTCTTTCTCAGATTTGGAGCTTGCAGTTTGACTAAACATCATAAGCTGCCATTCACAAGCACCATTAAAAGGTGTAGTCAAATGACTCACCTAGGTTATGATTCATTTAGTGATAGGTTCTGCAGTATTTGTATGAGTAAATCTGGCACGCTGCCTCTTCTTATTATGAAGGTGATACGGGGATTGAACATATTCAATGAGTGGGAAGCTGCAATATGCAGAGAGCTATTACTATTTACTGTCTGAACTCTACCTCATAAACCTTATTTATGCTTCACATCATTGTTCTCAAGTATGTCTCAGTTTGACACTTATCAGTTATGAGCTGTATACTGGACTACCACCTGTCAGTCAGCAACAATAAAAGGGCAAGCCTCAACCTGAGCAGGTCACAAAATCAGAACAGAAGCCAGCAACAAAGAATCAGATCAACCATCACAGAAAAGTCATAAGTTGATTGGTTGAGCAGTTGCTGTAAGGTTTGCGTTTCAACTCCAGCAATTTTGAAAATTAGAAATTGCCAAACCAGTACAGGGAAAGAATGAATTTATGGGCACACGAGTATGAGCGGATTTGTGGTCAGAGTGGGAAATGCTTATTTTCTGTTAATTTGTAATAAACAGTTCAAAAACAAAGTCAATTTTTTTAAAAAAAATCTAAACGAAGTTAAAACTAAACTTAATATATGAAGATAGCTCACCCGAGCAGTGCCAATCCTGTGAAACATGTAGGAGTCATGGTCACTTGATGTTACCTACAATGTGTCACTGACTGCACAAACTAGAACTATAGGATTGTGTAACTTGAGTAGTGTCTGTAGTCACTGAGTCACAATTGTGAGGCAGAGAACTACATGGACAGACTTCAGAGAGGTGGTCATACCACAGAAGTTTATAGGCAGTGAGGGAATAGGTGACCAGCTGGTCGTGCAGGAGCCATCAAAGGTCCTGATCACTGATTGGTTTTCTATGCCGAATAATGATGAGGGTGATGAATCCTCAAAAGAATGCAGCATCAGCCAAGCCCATGGCAAAAGTGACAAAACTGCACAGGAGTAAAGGATGATGAATGGGAGTGCAACAATGATAGCAGGGATTCTTTAGTTAGAGCAGCAGATTGGAGTATCTGTGTCCATTGGTGTGATTCAGGATGGTACGTTGCCTACCTGCTGCTAAGGTCATGGGTGTACAGAACAATTACAGAACATTATTGTGAAACAGGATGAACTGCAACAGATCATGATTCACATTGAACCAATGATACAGGAAGGAAAGGGGATATGGCCCTGCAATCAGAATTCAAGGAGCTAGGTGGAAAAATGGCAAGCAGGATCTCAAAAGTAGCAATTCTCAGATTATTCCTAGTATCACATGCTAGTAAGACCAAAAATAGGAAGAAAAAACAATTGAATGCATTGGTCGAAGGATGGTGCAGAAGGGACAACTTTAGATTTGTGGAACAGCAGGTCTACGTCTGGGGGAGTTAGCACCAGTATAAGCCAGACATGTTGCACTTTAACAGAAGCATAATGAACTTCTAGCCAGTGCTGTTGGAGAGGATTAACCTAACTTGACAGGTATGTGTGAACCAAGAGAGGTGCATGGAATACTAGGAGAGGCAAATAGCACAAGAATAGTGAAAGATGAAGTCAGAGTGAGAGAGAAAGTTGTGAAGCCAAAATCAGATCTACACTGTATGTATATGAATACACTGTGTATGTTAATAAGACTGGGGGGGTTACAGGTACATAGTGACACGCAGGATAATGATTTTGTGCCAAAGATGGAGATAGCTCAAGGAAGGGCTTTACTGAGTGCTAAATATTCTTGGTTACCAACAGATGATTGGTGTTTTTGGTTAAGGAGAGCACTGTACTGCTGGAAAAGAAGAGGATGTCCCTGAAAGTTGAAGTACAGAACCAATTTGATTAGAGCTAAGGAACAAAAGGGTGCAATTACCTTACTCCTTGTAATCTATAGATCAGCTACCAGTGGAAAGGATGCAGTGTAACAAGGAAATTTGACAGTTGCAAAAATCATGAAGTAGTCATAATGGAGAACTTTGATTATCTGAATATAGACTAAGATTGTGATAGTGTGAGGAGCAAAGAAGGGAAAGACTTCCTCAATAGCGTTTAGGAGAATTTCCTACAGATGAATGTGTCCAGTCCAGTGAGAAAAGAGACACTACTAGATTTCATTCTTGGGACTGAGAAGGCCAAGTAGATCAACTGTCAGTAGGGGAGGATTTAGGGTATTGTGACCATTGTAAGTTTAGGAAGATGGTGGAAAATGACACTAAGCAAACTGGTGTTTGAATAATCAGTTGTCAAATAGCTATCTTAAATGGGATAGGAACAGAGGGGACCATATATACTGGAACCAAAGCTTGGCAGGAAAACAGTAGCTGAGCAATGGGCTATCTACAAAAAGCTGATGGATTTGGCACAGACAAGATTACTTGAAAAGGGAAAGTCCGGCCATCCTGGGAATTATCCTGATAAAGCTTCTGTACACTCTCTATAGCAAGAGCATCCTTCCTGAGATAAGGAGACCAAACTCTCTCACAATATTCCAGGTGTGGCCTCATTAATGACATGTATAACTACAGTAAGACATCCTTGCTTTTGTACTTGAATCCTCTTGCTATGAAGGCCAACTTTTGCTTTCTTCACTGCCTGCTTCACCTACATACTTTGGGGGGAAAAAAGCCAGCAATAATTTGAGTCAGGAACAGAGTGCAGATTTTGAAAATGTTAAACAGAAGCTACTTTCTGCTGATGACCTGCTACATTAGCAACATGTCATACACAGGAGTAATAAGGAGCAATCCTTATCCAAATACAAACAGATGAAACATCAAAATTAGTCTACATCACATTTAGAATTTTGATGGAGACAGACCAAAAGTACGCACCATAGACAAGAAAGCATCAGCAGTTACCTCAGAATGTAAAAGTACTGCAGATCTCATCATGAGACTGAAACTTCAGGATGAAATAACCTTTGATAACATTTTTGGAATCATAAGAAATTTCAAAAAACCTTCTACACATACAAAGTTGAAGGTTTTGGCTGATGAGACACAAGTATGATATATTTAATCCATGTTCCAGACAAAAGGCTAGCAACAGCAGTCACACTCCAGTGGGCAACAATGGATCAAGTAGAATTGAAAGATCTTATTCCTATAGAACATGTAGAGTCTTGGTCTACATCAATAGCTAACTGTGCTGAAGAAGGGTCACTGGATCTAAAATGTTAATTCTGCTTTCTCTCCATAGATGCTGCCAGACCTGCTGAGATTTCCCAGCAATTTCTGTTTTTGTTTCGGATTACACCTTGTTGCACCAAATGTGTGCCATACACAGTGAAGTGCTTACAGTGCCAATTATTTAATTGTTTCTAGAAAGACCATGGATACGGCTAGCAATGGGTATGCTGGATTTTAAAGGGAAAATGTATTTAGTCTTAGTTTAATATTCAGTATAGATTCAAATTGCAAGACTGCACTTAACCACAGCAGATTCAACAATCACAACACCAAAAAATGTCTTTGTGATTCACACTTTCCTGGAAAAAATAATATTAGACAATTTATGAACAAGTGTTTCAGGAAGTTTGCTCTGGAAGCAGGCATTGACCAGGTGGCAAGCCCTCCACTTGCTCCACAGTAAGAGAAGCAGAAAAAGCAGTAAAAATTGTGAAGTTACGAATGCATGAAAATCCAGATTGGGAATTAGCTCCACTCAATTACAGAGCAACAAAACTCAACAATGATGAATACTTTGCCAATTAAATTATTAATTGCAAAGTAATTACCAATGGACATATCAGTTTCAGAACGTAATCGATAAAGACCATAAGAAAGTAAAACAGAGAAATGTCATGGTGAGAAAGCAACAGAGGTCATCTAACTCTCGACACAGGATGAAAACTCGAGTCAACCTTAAAGTCAGGGCATAAATTCCAATTGAAGGACAAAGGTAAAAATCACAACACCAGGTTATAGTCCGACAGGTTTATTCGGAAGCACCAGTTTTCAGAGCGCTGCTCCGTCCTCAGGTTTGTTTTGTTTTGAGTATAAGACTATACAACATAGAATTCTATATCATATGGTCTTATACTCCCCAAACACCTGATGAAGGAGCAGCGCTCTGAAAGCTGGTGTTTCCGAATAAACCTGTTGGACTCTAACACTTTGTCCACCCCAGTTCAATGCTGGCACCTCCAAATCAGAGTTAAAGGACAGGAGGTCAAAAGCCACAGTCATCAGATAAACAAATCAATTAACATCTTATACAGTTAGACCACCTGAAGAGAATTCAGGAGGAACAGGATAGCAGGAGCATGGGGAGATCCCAACAAATGTATTTTGGACCTGTGCTTTGTTCATTTTTATATTTTCAAAATCCAGAAATGCAAAAATTACACTCCTGTGCTGTTCGGATTTCTTCCAATGTAGATTTACATCCCATCACATTCTGTGATGGCTATTATTTTCTGGAAGTGATGTTCAGTTTTAACAAAAAAGAAAATATTTACAGAACATGATGTTAATTTCCTAATAAATATACTGAATTGTAATGCAATAAGGAAGTTAATTTACTAAGCCACTTCGAAGCACTGACATGCTACAGTCATTAAGCTGGGTTTTTAGCTTGTTTAGAGTTGCCAACCTTTTCAGTCTTGGGATCAGCTTTTACTGGTGACTGTTAACTTCACTGAGCTTTTTAGGTAAGCAGCATTACAGGACATGCACTAAATATTTTAAAATAGCACAGTAGGGTAATTAAAAAATTCTTTGCAACCATCCTTAGCGTGGCTGTTCAAAACAAAAAGCAGCCTACCTCCCTGAAATGTTCTTCAGTACTGCCAAGGCATCAGGGAAGCCATCCATGTTGAAGTCCCCTAAGTGAATTGTGATTGGAAATTGAAAAGGTTGCAGTGCTGTTGATTCTTGTGAAGTAAATCCCCAAACAGTGTCGCCATTCTTCAGATTGGACAATACAGGAATCCACTGTTAATTTTAAACATAAGGAATTTTAAGTGGAAAAACAAGTCTGTTACATTTATCATAGATGAACTTTATAAGCCATATTGCCAAACCAATCTCTGAAAATGTACCAATTTTCCTTAAAATCCATTAATATATACCATATAACAAGTTGCAATTTGCAAAACTAATAACTGCATTACCCTGCTTCTAACCATATTGCACATCAAAGATTTGACCTAGACAGTATATATGATACAAACACAAAAACCTGGAATGTGCAACAATCAACCAATGAAGATTATAATGTTGAAGGTGAATTATTTGGCACCATGTTATTATTTTCAGGAAAAGAAATCATGAATACTTCATGTACAACCTACAGGTGGTGATTTAGTTCTCCTAGTAATTTAATCTAACTTATCGAAATTTGTTCTTTCTGTGCTTTACAAGCACAGACAATTACAATTACAAACAAGCTGGACTGAGTCAGTGTACAGGCCTTTTTATATTTAGCTCAGGTGATGCACAATCTAATAAATAGTCATCTTGTTATTTACAGAAAAAACTTAGTCATGCTTTCTGTCAATCTGGATCTAAAACACTGGTAGATTGGGGAATTTTGAATAATTTGATAATTCTTTAACTTTTATGATGACTCCGAGAATAGCCAGGCTTATCTTCCAGTGCACCACCGGAATGAGGCGCAACAAAATTGTTGTGGAGATGAGGAAGGAATGATTAAAGGTTCCGTATTAAAGTTAGGGGCAGGAAAGAGCTCAGAACAGTAGAGGTTTACAATGTTGGTGCTGTACAGTCACACCACTCTTTAAATGCGGATTCCTCATGAAATAAATTCAAAACTACAATGGATGGTCTTAACAAATTTTTAATTAGTGTGAGAGATAATCAAACCCAAATGTTAGCTAGCACCTCACCTCAGTCCAAATTACCATCTTGAGTGTCAATTTCATTGTCAGTTTTTATATTATCCTGTTTGAACTCTGTTTTTACCTTGTGGATAAGACTTATTAAATATTACTTTTCCCTTGTCCTTGATTTTCACATCCAAACCCACATCTCTGTTACTTTAATCCTAACAATTTTAATATTAGTGTGTCCTGCTCTATTCTACAATTTCACTTTGAGTCTGTGTTAACACTTGAATGTTTTAACAAGCTAGAGACATTTGGGTGGCACAGTAGTTAGCAATGATGCCTTGCAGCACTAGGAACGGAGTTTGATTTGAGCCTTGGGTGACTGTGGAGTTTTATCACTGGGTGCTCTGGTTTATTTCCATTGTCCAAAGATGTGCAAGTTAATTGGGTTGGCTACGCTAAATTGTCCATCGTGTCCAGAAATGTGTAGGCTAGGTGGATTAGCCATCGTAGATGCAGGCTTACAGGGGTCGGATAGAATGCTCCTTAGACAGTCAGTGCAGACTCAATGGGCTAAATGGTCTCTTTCTGCACTCTCTAAGAGAAAATAATCAATTGACTATTCTCACGATTAATTGTATTTTCCTCATGACACCGCACATTTTTCTTGAATAAGTCTAACCACTTTATACCAATTCAAGGAAGAATCATTTCCAGTTTTTGCTATGATTTTCGAATCTTCAGCAGGTGGGACACAGTTCCAGAAGCAGACTTATTAATGAGCTTCTGAGACCCAATAAAGGAGCTGGGAACTATTTCCTTTGCTGATAGGTTGTGGTATTTATGGAAGAATCTGTTCTTTGCTATCTGGCACTGTTGCAGTTATAGGATGCCATAGCATAAAAAGGAGGCTTTTTAGTCCATCTGCTGGCTATTAGTTAAAACAATTTAAAACTAATCTCACTGTCCTACTCTCCCTCACAACTACATATGATCCTGTTTCAAATATTTATCTTCATTTAAACAGTTTCTAACTTAATGAAGTAATGTAGTCTATGCAATAACAACTCTTCGCAAATGACTATTCATTTCACTTCTTACTTTTGAATGACATTTCCAATTGGTGACCTCTTGTCATTGGTAAGATGGCCGCAGTAAACATCCCTACACCCCCTTTACCCCAACAAACTCCTGATAATAAAAAACGAAAACTCATCACACACGTGTGGTAAAGCAGTTCCAAATAAAGATCGAGTCATGCTACTGAACACTGGACTCAGAATCATGTTTAAAATCCCTCTCCAAAAGTCACCCTTCACTTTGTAAGCACCACTGGAAACAAGCCCAGTCTGCACAGCTTTCCCTCATGTAGAAGCACACTGCTAATCATATGAATTTCTTAATGCAGGCTGTTATTTTAAATGCTGAACCAACAACCTGCAAATGTATTTATTTGTTCTTTAATGTCAAAAATGTACCTTTTTAAATTACAACTTTTGGCTTTGACTCAATAAATTAAAATACACACCAATTTGAAAAAAAAAATGTAGTAAGCAACTAAAGACTCCTTATTTATAAAATGAAGCTTCATCTACTACCTAAGAATAGAGCATAGATAGAAAAGACAGAAAGAAACTTAGCCACTTGATTGAGAGATCAATGGCTGGGCATAGATTTAAGGTAAGGGGCAAAAAGTTTAGAGGAGATATGGGGAAAACTTTTTCACCCCGAGGGTGGTGGGTAAAGGCAGAAGCCCTCATAATATTTAACAAGTATTTAGATCTATACTTGAGATGCCAAGAGACACAAAGCTACGGGCCAAGTACTGGAAAATGGGATTAGAATCGTTAGGTTGTTGTTTTTAAACCAGTGGAGACAGTGGGGTGACCTGAAGGGTCTTTTTTGTGCTGTGGTTTATTAGTAAAAACTAATTTGAAATTATCTTTTTCAAATGAATATTATTGGCCATAAGGTATTAGTTATTAATCTACTAAAATATCAAAACTGAAGCAAGTATGTGCACGAATGGGATGGCACTGGACATAGTTATTCTAGCAGTCAACAGTTACACAATACATAATGTCTATGCATTGAAAGTACAACAGCTCGTTCTCATCGCAAATTTAGTCCAGGATGGATTTGGAATTGCCTGTAAACACTGATTTACATACACTTCCAAATGACATGGCATGAAAGTATCTGTTTAGAGAAACTACAATACAATCCACACCTGAATGCGGTTTAATTTTGTTGCTAGGCAACCAACTTGAAGACAGACCTTTAAAGTGACATTAGTGCAATAATTTTAGAAATATAAAGCTCGTCAGATTTCTTTTCACACAATGAAAGCAAACTAATCTGACTAAATTTCCAATACTAGACAAACAAATTTTTAGTCTAATAGACAAAACTGAATTGCAGCTTCAGAGCTAAAGCAACCCCAAAGTGTTGTTCTCGAGATATCTCCTTAATAAACAATATGAGATTGACAACGCAAACGCAGATATTGAACATAAAATTTATGTGCACCAAATGTTAGATTTGAAAATAACCAATACATGATTTCCATTCATTGGAATTACACTACATAGTAATTGCAGCCCACATCAAATGTTTGAAAGCAAAATGGTTTTTGCTGGAAGTGAGAAAAAACAATGCCTCTAGACAGGGAACCAAGTTATCTCAACAGATAATCGAGTTGTGCTTTGACTGAGTTTCCAAAGTTAATGAAAGATTTTTTTAAAAAATTATATTACATTTCCTTTGGTCAACAGAAGAATACACTAGGATTTATAAATCAAGCAAACAGTATGGGGACTTGTTAGTTATGAAATGGGATGACTGATCTGCAATTGATTTGTGGAAATTTTAAAGAAGATCTTAAGCAATGGATTTTCGCTGCAAGACAGCACTGAATATACAAATAATATCACTGAGCAGAAACATGACATTCCTGGTATCAGGAATGGTGGATCAGGAGAGATGTCCCAGTTTAAATTAGAACAAAAAGTCATTAAGCAATGAAACCAGGATTTTCACACAAAGAATACTGAATATGGAATTCTCTTTCCAAAAGGCTATGGATGCTGGAGCAATTTGGACGGTGTGGGAGCAAGTGAAGGAAAACAAAACCAGTTTGAAATTTAGAATATGGTCAGAGGATCATTTTTAATACCATTTTCATCTGTGCAGAGAGACTGAACTGATTCAATTTTTAATTCGAAATGTAACAGTTTCAATGGTAGTACCTTCCCAATGATGCACTGAAGTGTCAGTCTAGATTACATGCTTAAGTCTTGAATCATAAGCTGCTGATGCAGTATTGAGCATGATAATGGGAGAGGAGGCAATGGAATATGAGGGAGAGGGGGGAAAAAAAAGAGAGAGAGACAGACAGATACAGACAGAGAGATATAACGGAAAAAGGGATGGTGGAATATAGGTGATGTGGAGATCGGAAGAAAGAAAACATGAGAGACAGAGATTGAAAACTGACCTATAAACCGGTACCTGTTTATTCATACTACAGATTATTAACAGAGCTTCAAAACTTATGCTATTAGCTGGTTAGATTTGTTGATTAAAAATCAAGCTTAACACTGCTGTCTTTGACTATGTTTGCACAATTGCATACTCAACCTTAACGTTAAAAATTTCTGTAAATAAGTCTAGTTATCTACAGGGTAACCATATAACTACAGGTGAGAAAGGGCTTTGGACATGAAAATGAATTCCTCTCAAGAGATCCTGCCATCTTCCTATTGTTTTAAAATTATTCCAGCATTTTTGTCTTGATTACCTGTTTGGAAGTTTATCAATTTTTGTGACGAAATATTTTCTGATTAAATAAATGACTTTGTACAATTTATATTCTTGCAGTTTCAGTTGAAGTAATATTCCAGGTTAACATTTTCTACGCTACTTGAAATTCTATATAACATTAAATTATAATATCTGATGCCTCAAGAATCACGATAAGGCCAAACAACATTTGCTGAAACTTTATTGCTGGAACAGCACAGCAGGTCAGGCAGCATCCAGGGAACAGGAGATTCGACGTTTCGGGCACAGGCCCTTCCTGAAGAAGGGCCTGTGCCCGAAACGTCGAATCTCCTGTTCCCTGGATGCTGCCTGACCTGCTGTGCTGTTCCAGCAATAAAGTTTCAACTTTGATCTCCAGCATCTGCAGACCTCACTTTCTCCTCAAACAACATTTGCTTGCCATTTGACAAAAGAGGAAATTAAATTCTGATTATAATTTCATCAAGAACTTTTGACTGATTTCTTTGTTTATGCCAATCTTACATTGCAACCTTAGACAAAATGCATTCTACAAATATGAGAAAACTACATGAAATGATAATTTGTATCGCATTCCCTAACAGATTTAACACTCAAATTTTGGAGTGATCCTTTGGAAAACAGCAGATGCAACACAATTGGCAATAATGGCAAGAAAGTGGAAATTTGAGGGCATTTCTGTATCATGCCTGAAGTAGAAAATTACATGGTTTCACCCACCATCTCTCAAGTGGGTGCCTTAGTAGTAAAATTGCTCAGGAGTTGATATGCTTTTGCTTCTGAAAATGTGAAACTAAGTATTACTAAACATTACAATGTGTCACAACCAAGGTTCCCTCTTTGAGAGTCCTTAGTTAGGCGGAGAGTGGATGGACTGACTAATTATGATCATAGACAACTGCTCCACCCAAGGCAAATTAATTTTACAAATTAATTCTAACAAAGGCAATCACTATTAAACAGAAGTAAGCTGGGCACTTTTTTGAGAAAAAAATGCAATGTTAACATCATTAGCTAAGCCATTTATTACTGTCCATCTTTAATCGCCCTCAAGAAGTGGCAACATTGTGTCTAACTTGGAAGGGAATTTGTCAGATAGTGACACTGCCCTGTAAGACGCTATTCAAGAAGCATACATTGGCTGCTGCTGCATATCACGTATATTAGTTTGTCCAACTTGGGTCATGATGTAGCACACTGAAGTATCCCACCTGCCCAACACCAGTGTTCCAAATGCAGGAAGCGTAATTGCAAGATTGTCTGAAGAGATGTGTTGTCAATCAGAGGCTGTTTCTTTCCCACAACTGCTGCTGGTAGACTCACTGTGGAAAACGTGGTCAAGATCAGAATCTCTGATTGGAATAGCAGCAAACTGTGCAACTGTAATTTCATTCAGCATGACGCTGGTGCTCTTGGAACAGCAGTAGCAGTGAGCCTCAGGCACTGTAGAAGAGCAACTGGAAGGAACATAATACCCACTGGAAAGAGGCTCTGGATTCCCAACTGGTTTTGGGGAAAGACTTTCCCTGTTGGGTAGCGAGTGGGCTGTGGGTGAGGGAAGGAGGGGTTCTTTACAATGCTGGTAGAATCTCCCTGAAAGGATTATAATTAAAATGCCCTGGGGTGGGAGGAAGAGATAAGAAGGGTGTGCACATGGGACAGTTGGGGGAACAGAGAGTGTGCCTGTCTCCCCTACCTTGCCAAAACTCTAACCTGAAGAACTCTATTCCTGAAGAAGGGCTTATGCCCGAAACGTCGATTCTCCTGTTCCCTGGATGCTGCCTGACCTGCTGCGCTTTTCCAGCAACACATTTTCAGCTCAAAACTCTAACCCACAAAGCAGGCAGGGAAGAACTGAATGACTCAAGTTGAATGGCAACTCACTTCCAACCGTCAATTCCTATGGATTTTGCCGTGGTCAGCTTGAAGTGTAGCAGAGATGAATCAAGGTCAGTGTTAATTAAATCCAATTCTTAGGTTGGAGATCTCCTCCCCTCCTTCCCTGGTGATCAGGACTTAGGACCTAATTGGTTTCTCACTTGCTCTGCTTTTCATCAGAAAAAGCACAAAAAAATTAGCCCTGCTGCTTGGCATTTTCTACGAACTATTTTTATTAACTATTCATTCATTTAAACGGTTGATTTATTGCTTAGGATTTTGTCTCCTTGAAATACATGTTTACAGCGGTGTCAAAAGTTACCTTTCTAAAATCCAGTGAGAGTAAAACTGAAATATTCTCTTGGACAGTGGTGCAGTAGCCAGTACACGCTGATAATTGATAGTAGAGTAAGTAACTAGTTAATGTGCCTCAATGGGGTTCGAATCTCAGTGGCTGTTTTGTCCCAAGTGCTGAGCTGCTGAACTTTCTTTTAGTTTAGACTTTGTAACAGTTTGATACAACTGAGTAATTTGCTAAGCCATTTCAGAGGGCAGATAAAAGTCAAACACATTGCTGTGGATCTGGAATCAAATGCAGGAAAGACTAAGGATGGCATAATTCCTTACTTGAGGACACTAGTGAACCACATGGGCTTTGTCTGAAAATTGACAATGATTACGTGGCTGTCATTAGATCATCATTTAATTCCAGGTTTTCAATTAATACCAATTTCACCATCTGCCATGGTGGGTTTTGAACATGAGCTTGGAGCTCTGGATATAGTACTCCACTATGCTCCAAGGCCCAACCACCTTCAGCTATTTCATCATGTTCAAATGTGGGGATGTTTGCTCATAATTTCACAATGCTCAGCAGCATTTGAGACTCCCCAGATACTGAAATAGTCCATGTCAATATACAGGAAGACTGAGAAAATATCCAGGCTTGGGCTGATAAGTGGCAAGTGAGATTTGTGTCACACGCGTCAGACAATGATGATCAAAATTTAAACTTTGAAATTGGACTGGCCACATAAGTACTGAGGGTACAACAGCAGGTCAGATCAGAGGTTCGGAATTCTGCCACACAACACAACAGATGAATAAAGTCTCTCACAAAGGTCCTTCAACAGCACTTTCCAAATCCACACCATCTATCATATGAAAGGACCAAAGGCAGCAGATGCATGGGAACATCATCTGGAAATTCCCCTCTAAGTCACTCTCCACCTTGACTTGGAACTACATTGCTGTTCCTTTACTGTTGTGATGAAAGGTGTGTGATGTTTTCCCCTCCAAGGGTTTGGATTTTAAACAATGTTCTACCTAATTGTGTGAAGGGCTTTATTAATTAATAAGGTCAGTCTTTTCAGAACCATAGTTTTATACCAGTATGTGTCAGAAAACAAATGACTGATGGCTTCCAGGAGTGTAAATTAAACTTTGTTTGTATTGTGATGTTTGTAATAGCAGAAAAAAGGCAGAAGCCTTAGCAGAAACTAGGATTAACAATTTTTTAAAAACATGGTTAGAAACTTTGAATTCAGTTCAAAAGATCTGATTGAAATTAGATGAAATAATAGTCTCTCCCAAGGAGTTCGTTCCAAGCAATTGATGGAATAAGTTACCTCAGTTTGTGAAAATTTCCAAATGCAGAGTGCTTGTTTCGAAATCTGTATTGGTTCTTCAAAGATATTACCTTTAAAATAGTGATGGAAAAGGATAGGCCGGATCTAAAAGTTAAAGTTCTAAATTGGAGGAAGGCCAATTTTGATGGTATTAGACAAAAACTTTCAAAAGTTGACTGGGGGCGGATGTTTGCAGGTAAATGGATGGTTGGAAAATGGGAAGTCTTCAAAATTGAGATAATTACAGTCCAGAGACAGTAAGTTCCTGTAAGGGTGAAGGGCAAGGTTGGGAATGAGAGATGACGAGAGAAATTGAGAACAAAGAACAAAGAAACTCAATTTTCTTGCTCCTCAGATGCTGCCTGACCTTCTGTGTTCTTTGCCATTTACTGTATAGTTCGCTCTTGAATTGGATCTTCCAAAATGCATCACCTCACATTTATCTGGATTGAACTCCATCTGTCATTTCTCTGCCAAACTCTCTAATTATTTATATTCTGCTGTATTCTGTCACTATCACTATCTGCTACTCCACCAATCTTAATGTCATCTGCAAACTTGCTAATGAGGCAACCCACACCTTCCTGCAAATCATTTATGTATATTGTGGGCGGCACGTTGGCTAGCACTGCTGCCTCACAGTGCCAGAGACCCGGGTTCAATTCCCGCCTCAGGCAACTGACTGTGTGGAGTTTGCATGTTCTCCCAGTGTCTGCGTGGGTTTCCTCCGGGTGCTCCGGTTTCCCCCCCACAGTCCAAAGATGTGCAGGTTAGGTGAATTGGCCATGCTAAATTGCCTGGAGTGTTAGGTAAGGGGTAAATGTAGGGGTATGGATGGGTTGTGCTTCGGTGGGGCGGTGTGAACTTGTTGGGCCGAAGGGTCTGTTTCCACACTGTAAGTAATCTAATCTAATCTAATCATATCACAAATATCAGTGGTCCCAGCACGGATTCCTGTGGAACATCACTGGTCACAGATCTCCATTTTGAGAAGCATCCTTCCACTACTACTCTGTCTCCTGTTGCCCAACCAGTTGTCTATCCATCTGGCTAGAACACTCTAGAATCCGTGCAACTTCACCCTCTTCATCAGCCGACCATGGGCAACCTTATCAAGCACCTTACTAAAGTCCATGTATATGACATCTACATCTCTTCCCTCATCAATCAACTTTGTCACCACTTCAAAGAATTTTATTAGGTTTGTAAGACATAACCTTTCCTGCACAAAACCACATTGTCTGTCACTGATAAGCCCATTTTTTTCTAAATGGGTATAAATCCTATCCCTCAGTATCTTCCCTACCACTAACATCAGGCTCACAGGTCTGTAAGCAGCTGGATAATCCCCGCCACCCTTCTTAAACAAGGGCACAACATTAGCAATTCTCCAGTCCTCTGGAACTTCCCCAGTGTTCAAGGATGCTGCAAAGGTATCTGTTAAAGCCCCAGCTATTTCCTCTCTCACGTCCCTCATCATTCTGTGATAGATCCCATCCGGACCTGGGATTTGTTTACTTTAATGCCTTTTAGAATACCCAACACTTCCTCCCTCCTTACGTCGCTTTGACTTAGGGTAATCAAACATCTATTCCTAACCTCAACATCTGCCGTGTCCCTCTCCTTAGTGAACACTGATGCAAAGTACTCATTAATAATCTCACTCATTTTCTCTGACTCCACGCATCTCTTTTCCCCTTTGTCCTTGAGTGGGCCAAACTTTTCCCTAGTTACCCTCTTGCTCCTTGTATGTGAATAAAAGGCTTAGGGGTTTTCCTTAACCCTGCTCGCTAAGGATATCTTATGACCCCTTTTTGCCCTCTTAATTCCTTGTTTCAGATTAGTCCGACATTCCCGATATTCTTCCAAAGCTTCGTCTGTCTTCTGTTGCCGAGACCTTATGTACTCATCCTTTTTCCTCTTAGCTAGTCTTTCAATTTCACCGATCATCTATGGTTCCCTAATCTTGCCATTTCTATCCCTCATTTTCACAGGAACATCTCTCTCGAACTCGAATCAACCGCTTTAAAAGCCTCCCATATATCCAATGTGGATTTCCCTTCAAACAGCTGCTCCCAATCTACATTCCCCAGCTCCTACCACATTTTGGTCATCCCCCAATTTAGCAGTTTTCCTTTCGGACCACTCTAGTCTTTGTCCAGGGGTATTCTAAAACTTATGGTATTATGATCACTGTTCCCAAAGTAATTTGCTAATGAAACTTCAACCACCTGGCTGGACTCATTTCCCAACACGAAGTCTAGTATGGCCTTATCGCGAGTTGGACTATTTACATACTGATCTTGGAAACCCTCCTGGATGCTCCTTACAAATTCTGTTCCATCCAGACCTCTAACACTAAGTGAATCCCAGTCAATGTTGGGAAAATTAAAATCTCCTATCACCACCACTCTGATGCTCCTACATCTTTCTATGATCTCTCTACTTTTGTGCACCTCTATCTCACGTTTGCTGTTGGGAGGCCCGTAGTACAATCCCAACATTATTACCGCACCCTTCCTATTTCTGAGCTCTGCCCATATTGCCTCACTGCTCGAGTCTTCCATCGTGCAATCCTTCAGCACAGCTGGGATACCCTCTTTGACTAGTAATGCAACTCCTCCACCCCTTTTACCTGCTTCACTATCCTGCCTGAAGCATCGATATCCTGGGATATTTAGTTGCCAACCATGCCCTTTCCTCAACCAAGTCTCGGTAATAGCAATAATATCATACTCCCAGATACTAATCCAAGCCCTAGGTTCATCTAACTTACCTATTATACTTTTGCATTAAAACAAATGCACTTCAAATCACCAGTCCCTGTGTTCATCATCTGCTCCCTGCCTACTCTTCCCCTTAGTCACACTGACTTAATTATCTAGTTCCTTACAGGCTTTAGTTACTATCTCCTTCCTGTCCACTAACCTCCTCATTTGGTTCCCAACCCCCAGGCACATTAGTTTAAACCTTTCTCAACAGCATTAGCAAAAGCAACCCCCCCCCTCCCCCACCAAGGACATTGGTTCCAGTCTGGCCCAGATGTAGACCATCCAATTTGCAATAGTCCCACCTCCCCCAGAACGGTCCCAAAGTCCCAAAAATCTGAACCCTCTCCCTCTTGTACCATCTCTCAAGCCACACATTCATCTTGATGATTCTATCATTCCTACTCTGAGTAGCACGTGGCACTGGTAGCAATCTGAGGTTACTATCTCTGAGATCCTATTTGTTAACTTGGTTCCTAATGCCCTAAATTCTGCATGTAGGACCTCATCCCCTTTTTTTAAAACCTATATCACTGGTGCTTACATGCGCCGCAACAACTGGCTGTTCACCCTACCCCTTGAGATTTTTCTGAAGTCAATCCGTGACATCCCTGACTCGTGCACTTGGGAGGCAACATAGCATTCGGAAGTCTCGTTTTCGACCACAGAAACGCCTATCTACTCCCCTTACAATTGAATCCCCCATGACTATAGCCCTTCCACTCTTTTTCCTGCCCTTCTGAACAGCAGAGGTTTTGATCAAGAATAAGAAGGAAGCATATGTTAGGTATAGACAGCAGAGATCAAGTGACTTCCTAGAATAGTATAAAAGCAGTAGCAGTATACCAAAGAGTGAAATCAGGAAGGCAAAATGGAGACATGAGATAGCTTTGGCAAAAATGGTGAAGGAAAATCCAAAAGGGATTCTACAAATATATTATGGACAAAAAGGTAACTTTTGAGAGAATAGGGCCCCTTAAGTATCATCAAGGAGATGGGGGACATACTAAACGAATATTTTGCATCAGTGTTTACTGTGGAGGAGGAGACGGAAGATAAAGAACCTGGGGAAATAAATAGCGACATCTTGAAAAATGTCCATATTATTGAGGTGGTGGTACTGGACAGCTTAAAAGGTGGATAATTCCCTGAGACCTGATCGGAACTACCCTTGACCTCTGTGGAAAGCTAGGATTGTGAATGCTGGGCCCCTTGCTGAGATATCTGTATCATTGATAGTTACAGGTGGAAGATTGGAGGTTTGCTAACGTGTTGTCACTGCTTACGAAAGGTGGTAAGGAAATGCTAGGGAACTACAGACCGTGGAGTCTGACATCGGTGGTGGGCAAGGTGTTGGAAGGAGTTCTGAGAGGCTGGATTTACATGTATTTCGAAAGGCAAAGATTGATTAGGTATAATCAACATGGCTGTGTGTGTGGGAAATCACGTCTCACTAACTTGATTGAGTTTTTTTGAAGAAGCAACAAAGAGGATTGATGAGGGCAGAGCAGTGGATATGATCTATATGGATTTCAGTAAGGCTTTCAATAAGGTTTCTCATGGTAGACTGGCTAGCAAGGTTAGATCAAACGGAATACAGGGAGAACTGGCTTGAAGGTAGAAGACAAAGGGTGGTGGTGGTGGAGGGTTACTTTCCAAACTGGAGGTTTGTTATGAGTGGTGCGCCATAAGGATTGGTACTAGATCCACTGCTTTTCATCATTTACATAAACGATTTGGATGTGAACATAGGTATCGTTAGTAAGTTTGCGAATGACACTAAAATTGAAGGTGTATTGGACAGTATAGAACATTACCTCAGAGTACAATGGGATCTTGATCAAAGGGCCAATGGGTCAAGGAGTGGCAGATGGAAATAAATTTAGATAAATATGGAGGTGCTGCATTTTGAAAAGACAAATCAGGGCAAGTATTATACACTTAATGGTAGGGTCCTGGGAGTATGCTGAACCAAAAGAGCTTGGAGTGAAGGCACATTGTTTCTTGAAAGTGGAGTTGCAGGTAGGTAGGATAGTGAAGGCGGTATTTGGTATGCTTGCCTTTATTGGTCAGTGCATTGAGTATAGGAGTTGGGAGATCATGTTGCGGCTGTACAGGACATTGGTTGGGCCACTTTTGGAATATTGCATGCAATTCTGGTCTCCTTGCTGTGCAAAGGATGTTGTGAAACTTGAAAGGATTCAGAAAAGATTCACAAGGATGTTGCCGAGGTTGGAGAGTTTGAGTTATTGGGAGAGGCTGAATAGGCTGGGGCTGTTTTCCCTGGAGTGTAGAGGCTGAGAGATGACCATATAGAGGTTTATAAAATAATGGGGTCCATAAATAGGGTAAATAGACAAGTCTTTTCTCTGAAGTGGGGAAGTCCAAAACTAGAGGGCATAGGTTTAATGAGAGTGGGGTAAGATTTAAAAGGGATCTTAGAGGCATCGTTTTCATGCAGAGGGTGCTGTGTGTATGGAGTGAGCTGCCAGAGGAAGTGGAAGAGGCTGGTACAATTACAACATTTAGAAGGCACTTGGATGGATAAATGAATAGGAAGGGTTTAAGAAAGATATGGGCCAAATGCTGGCAAATGGGACTAGATTTATTGAGGATATCTAGTTGGCACGGACGAGTTGAACCAAAGGGTCTGTTTCCATGCTGTACATGTCTATGACTCTATAAGAGAATCACAAGACTAGATCTGAAAAGGAGCAGTTAAATCAGCCTACAGACTTGACAGGGAGGAAACATTTCTTTGGATTTTGATCAACTGGAAGGTGATGGTTTTGGGGATTAGGTGGGGTTTAGTTTTGCCTGGTGTTTGAAATCCTTTATGTCGATTGCTTGGTTTGTTTGTTTTATCATTCGTGTGCGCAACAAACTTTTGTTTTATTCTTAAAACCAAATCTGGAGCCTGGCATACTTTTGTTTCACTAAAGCCCAACGCACTAAATTAAAGAACATAATAAAATGCGATTTATCAAACCAGATTTCATTCTGGAATCTGACGCTCAATAATAAAATCAGCTAGAATCATAACATTGTCACTGGGTCGAGATCCTGGAACTTCCTGCCAGACAGCACTGTGGGTATGCCTACGTCCCATGGACTGCAGTGGTTCAAGAAGGGAACCTAACCAGTGATGCCAGATATAAAGACAGATCTTTTCAAATAAAAAAAGTATAAAGAGACAGGCACAATGACGGTGTAATGCAATATAGTTAGAAACATCACTAGTTTTGCAATCCAGAGGCCTAGGATAAAGGTTCACGTCCCAGCACAGCAGCTGGTGAAAATAAAGTTCAATTAATCAATACATTTAATTTATAACGAAAGAGATATTTTAGCACAGTGGACAGCTGAGCCAGAGACTCTGAGTTCAAGTCTCTGCCCAGGACTTGAAGACCAAAGCAGGTTCACTCACAACACACCACAATTAAATTGAGAATCAGCCTGCAACTGTTCCAATGCATGCCAATGGCAAGCAGTAGGAGTGGGTCAAATTCCAGGTCAGCCACTTGATGGAAAGAATGTGGTGCTTCTATCACCATTATACACAGCTCCAACTAAAACATGCATGTAAAAAGGACGTTGTCATAGCAACTCTCAGTGAACTGAAACATTACCATCACTATCTATCATTAGTGCCAACTACATAACATCATTAAACTGATCACAATATTCATCATAAAGGCAGTGAGCATTGGCTGGCTTGGAGGCAGACATATGTAATGTTGCATTCTCCGAGTAGATCTAGTACAAATAAAAAAGAAATTGGCATCTGGTTTCCTACTTCACCATCTGGCTTCTGAATAAATTAACCAAGGGCAGTAATTCAAATCTCATCTCTAGAATTCAGCTCTTTAGTCTCTGCTTGTAATACGGCCTGGAACCAAGCGTTTCTATTACAATTCAAAAGGAACATTGGTGAGCAAGCTGACGGTGAGAAAAGGTTCCTCAATGCATTGTTGACAGCATGTTTCTTCACTTTGCGAGTGAAGAAATTTAAGTTGAAGAATGGGAATTGGACTGCTTGGATTTGGCCTTTTTGTGGAAAAGACACACCTGAAATAAAAATTCCACTTTGTCAGGTCGGTGTCAATTCTGCAGCAGTACTAGAATAGCTTTCCAGCCAGGATGTTACTGGGGACCGAAATCTTTGCAATCACTGATTTTCTCAGTTATTTCTTGATCTCACATGAATGAAACATTTTGGCCAAGGTCAGTGTTTCCAATGTAGGAATCCTGGCAGGCATCAAAGATGTATCATCTGTTCAGCACAACACGTTGAAAATGGTCACAAATGACTTGTTTGTACTTGTGCTGAGCTCTTCCTCCGTTGAGGAAGGAAGATGTACGGACACTTCCCACCAACATGCATGACTGGATGTGGCACGATGACAGAACTTTGATATGGTAAATTAATTGTGGATTCATTTAACTTTGATGATAATATGCTTCCACTGTTTCGCATTTTGTAGTGCAGTCATATAGCTTCACTCAATTGGCACTTCATTCGCAGGTTCACTTAGTGTTGTCTCCATGCCTTTTTTGGACTTGATTTAGTTGTTTCTTAGAGTGATACTAGTACGTAAGTAGATATGCCATGTCAGGAGGTAACAGATATTGCAACGTTGTGGGTAATTACCACAAGCTATCTGCAATTTGGCAACTTATTAAGAAATCTCAGAGACAACCAAATACTGAAACAAATATTTAAACTTGATTGCATGTAACAACCAAAATAAGACCTCTCAAGTAATCAAGTTAAGCATTACAACCTAACTTAGCTATCATTTGATTAATGGTGGGAATTTAGCTACAGTTCCGTGTAACTATAATCTGTCTCTGGGCTCGATACTTGTGCAGTGTTGTCCTCCAGAGTTCTGCACTAGGAATCATGGAATTGAATTCTTGCAGAATTTCCCCATCCTTGAAACTTGTGGTGTGACATAGAGTCATAGAGATGTACAGCATGGAAACAGACCCTTCTGTCCAACCTGTTCATGCCGACCAGATATGCCAACCGAATCTAGCACCCAGCCCCGGCCCATATCCCTCCAAACCATTCCTATTCATATACCCATCCAAATGCCTCTTAAATGTTACAATTGTACCAGCCTCCACCACATTCTCTGGCAGTTCATTCCATACACGTGCCACCCTCTGCGTGACAAAGTTGCCCCTTAGGTCTCTTTTACATCTTTCCCCTCTCATCCTAAACGTATGCCCTCTAGTGCTGGACTCCCTGACCCCAGGGAAAAGACTTCATCTATTTACCCTATCCATGCCCCTCATAATTTTGTAAGCCTCTATAAGGTCACCCTCAGCCTCCGACGCTCCAGGGAAAACAGCACCAGCCTGTTCAGCCTCTTCCTATAGCTCAAATCCTCCAACTCTGGCAACATCCTTGTAAATCTTTTCTGAACCCTTTCAAGTTTCACAACATCTTTCCGATAGGAAGGAGACCAGAATTGCACGCAATATTCCAACAGTGACCTCACCAATGTCCTGTACAGCCACAACATGACCTCCCAACTCCTGTACTCAATACTCTGACCAATAAAGGAAAGCATACCAAATGTCTTTTTCACTATCCTATCTACCCGCGACTCCACTTTCAAGGAGCTACAAACCTGCCCTCCAAGGTCTCTTTGTTCAGCAACACTCCCTAGGACCTTACCATTAAGTGTATAAGTCCTGCTAAGATTTGCTTTCCCAAAATGCAGCACCTCGCATTTATCTGAATTAAACTCCATCTGCCACTTCACAGCCCATTGGCCCACCTGGTCCAGATCCTGTTGTAATCCGAGGTAACCCTCTTCGCTGTCCACTACACCTCCAATTTTGGTGTCACTTGCAAACTTACTAGCTGTACCTCTTATGCTCGCATCCAAATCATTTACGTAAATGACAAAAAGTAGAGGATGTAGCACCGATCCTTGTGGCACTCCACTGGTCACAGGCCTCCAGTCTGAAAAACAACCCTCCACCATCACCTTCTGTCTTCTACCTTTGAGCCAGTTCTGTATCCAAATGGCTAGTTCTCCCTGTATTCCATGAGATCTAACCTTGCTAATCAGTCTCCCATGGGGAACCTTGTTTAAAGCCTTACTGAAGTCCATATAGATCACATCTACTGCCCTGCCCTCATCAATCTTCTTTGTTACTTCTTCAAAAAACTCAGTCACGTTTGTGAGACATGATTTCCCATGAACAAAGCCATGTTGACTATCCTTAATCAGTCCTTGCCTTTCCAAATACATGTACATCCTGTCCCTCAGGATTCCCTCCAACAACCTGCCCACCATTGAGGTCGGGCCCACCGGTCTATAGTTCCCTGGCTTGTCTTTACCACCCTTCTTAAAGGGTGGCACCATGTTAGCCAACCTCCAGTCTTTTGGCACCTCAGCTGTGACTATCGATGATACGAATATCTCAGCAAGAGGCCTAGCAATCACTTCTCTAGCTTCCCACAGAGTTCTCGGGTACACCTTATCAGGTCCTGGGGATTTATCCACCTTTAACTATTTCAAGATATCCAGCACTTCCTCCTCTGTAATCTGGACATTTTGCAATATGTCACCATCTATTTCCCACAGTCTATATCTTCCATATCCTTTTCCACAGTAAATACTGATGCAAAATATTCATTTAGTATCTCGCCCATTTTCTGTGACTCCACACAAAGGCCACCTTGCTGATGTTTGAGGGGCCCTATTTTCTCCCTAGTTACCCTTCTGTCCTTAACATATTTGTAAAAACCCTTTGGATTCTCCTTAATTCTATTTGCCAAAGCTATCTCATGTCTCCTTTTTGCTGTCCTGATTTCCCTCTTAAGTATACTCCTACTTCCTTTATACTCTTCTAAGGATTCACTGGATCTATCCTGTCTATACCTCACATATGCTTCCTTCTTTTCCTTAACCAAACCCTCAATTTCTTTAGTCATCCAGCATTCCCTATACCTACCAACCTTCCCTTTCACCCTGACAGGAATATACTTTTTCTGGGTTCTTGTTATCTCATTTCTGAAGGCTTCCCATTTTCCAACCGTCCCTTTACCTGCGAACATCTGCCTCCAATCAGCTTTCGAAAGTTCTTGCCTAATACCGTCAAAATTGGCCTTTCTCCAATTTAGAAGTTCAACTTTTAGATCTGGTCTATCCTTTTCCATCACTATTTTAAAACGAATAGATCCTTTAGATTCCTTCATCCCAAAATATTGCAAGTCTGCAGCTTGCCGTCTTATCGGAAATACCTTCCTTGTTCATTGTTACATTTGGCATTGACTGTCTGTATGAAGACACTATTCCTGCAGTTAACTCCTCAACCCTTTTTGCAGGGCAATCAGTTGTCCTTGTGGCATAAAGCAGCCATTTATTAAGCAGTTGTTAAAAACAGTTTTGTTCATGTTGCTTCGACTCCTTCTCCCAGACATGGCTAATTGCTTTCAATTCCAATATAGGTTTGTCCTTGTCCCTTAACAGTTTATTCCAGATAAGAGTTACTGCTGCTTTTTTCAATGTATGAACAGTTAGCAAAGTTTTGAAGTTTTCATTATCACAAATAGAATATAGTTCTGTTGCTGCTGGTCAAAAATGTCTCATTTATACATAGAACAGATTTAACAGTTCAAAATTAGCCCCATTACTACAATGAAAGCACCACACAATGATAGCACCAGATAACAAAAGAGGATCTCGTTTGTGAAATCAGGCAACAGGTGTATTTACAAAAGCGAGGTTCATTTGTTTTGCCCTCGTCTCTCACCACATGCTTCAGGTCCACTCTGGCAGATATAATGTTCATTGACATGGCTAACTAGATCACTAGTGGTGCTACTGAGCCACATTTGGCAATGAACATTGAAGTTTTACACCCAGAATACCCTTACAATTTGAAGTGCTTCTATTAAGTAGTGTTTAACAAGATCATAAGACCATAAGATACAGGAGTGGAAGTAAGGCCATTCTGACCATCGAGTCCACTCCACCATTCAATCATGGCTGATGGGCATTTCAACGCCATTTACCCGCATTCTCCATGTAGCCCTTAATTCCTTGCGAGATCATGAATTTATCAATCTCTGCCTTGAAGACATTTAACGTCCCAGCGACCATTGCGCTCCATGGCCATGAATTCCAAACTCTCTGGCTGAAGAAATGTCTCATTTCTGTTCTAACTTGACCCTCCTCTAATTCTAAGGCTGTGCCCACGGGTTCCAGTATCCCTGCCTAATGGAAAGAAATTCCCAGCGTCCACCCTTTCTAAGCCATGCATTATCTTCTCAGTTTCTATTACATCTCCCCATAACCTTCTAAACTCTAATGAATACAATGCCAGGATCCTCGGCCATTCATAGCATGTTAGGCCTACAATTCCAGGCATCATCTGGGTGAATCTCCGCTGGACATGCTCCAGTGTCAGTATGTCCTTCCTGAGGTGTGGGGCCAAGAATTGGACACAGAATTCTAAATGGGGCCTAACTCGAGCTTTATAAAGTCTCAGTAGCACATCACTGCTTTTACATTCCTACTCTCTTGAGATAAATGACGACATTACATTTGCTTTCTTAACCACGGACTCAACCTGCAAGTCAACCTTTAGAGAATCCTGCACTAGCATTTTCAGATCCCTTTGTACTTTGGCTTTATGAATTTTCTCACCATTTAGAAAATAGTCCATGCCTGTATTCTTTTTTCCCCAAAGTGCACAATCAGGTACTGTGTTTACTTTCCCATGTTTGACTGATGCCTTGAGAAGTTGAAAACTTTATAGTTATGTCAAGGACTCTTAGACGAGGTTCTTCTTGCCATCTCTGACGATTTGGGTGTCTGGGCATTGGCCATTAGTTGCGAATCTACAGTATGACCAGACCAGGCTGTTGTTCAATATGTCTGTGGACACCACTCCTAATTATGAAAAGTCACCAGAAGTTAGCGAAGAAGATTTTGCAGGGTCAAGTGGACTGCATGATATTTACAGTATCTATTGCCTGAGATGATGCTTGGCGTTAGGCTACATTGCAAAAGTATGATACAATTGAATGGTTCACCAGGCAATTCCAGAAGTTGTGGAACCACGTGGAGGACAGATTGAGCAGGTAAGCAGATTTTCTTTCCATATGCGTTTTTAGTACATTCAATATTTTCACAGTCACCATCACGGACTTAGTTAATTAACTGAACTTCAATTCTCATCTAGCATGGCAAGATTTGAATTTGTGTTGGGATATTACTATAAACTTCAGGATTACTAACACAATCACTATGCTAGGATGCCTACTAACATATTCAAGAATCAAGCAATATATTTTTGGGCTCATGTTAGGCACACTTTTAGAATACACAAATAAGTATGGCTTTGGGCATATTTTTGTTCTGTCCAGAAACAGAAGCTTGGTTGACCTCTGTGTTGTCGTTTGGAACCTTTAAAGTTACATTAAATGGAGGGAGTGGATCTTCCAAGCATTAAAAGCTACCACCCAAGCTCTTTTATCCTATGTGAACCATGTGACCCTCGTTCAATATGGTTAGATATCAAAGCCTCCCAGGCAAGGTGTTCCCTTACTAGCTTGCTGTTTCTGGACAAAATGAGGGCAGTTAGGGAATATCGCCATAACCCAATAATTAAAGCATGGAGGGCAATTCAGTAGAGAGAAGGCAATATTGGCAAAACATCTTTTACGCCTGTAGTGGTATGCCGGGTTTTCAACCGGGATTGATAGATTCAGGATTCAAACATTGGGCAGCGAGGGGTGTGTCTTGAGTGGGTGATTGTTTTTAGGGAAACACAATGAGATCCTTCGATCAGTTAGCACGGAAATAGGAGCTATCTAACAGGGACCTCTTTCGATTATTTCAAGTTAGGTATTTTATTCAAAACAAGACTGCACTTTTGAATGATCCCTACAAATCTGACAGAGAGGAAGGTGCTCAATGCCAAGAGTACACTTTGTGTTAGCGCTTTATATCAACAATTGGGAGGGGCTCCTCAGATGGGTTCGATCGACTCTGCAGGGTGTGTGTGAGTGAGAGAGTGGGGGAGACAGAGACACACAGAGAGAGAGAGAGAGAGAGAGAGAGAGAGAGAGAGAGAGAGAGAGAGAGAGAGAGAGAGAGAGAGAGAGAGAGAGAGAGAGAGAGAGAGATATCAATTTGCAATAGGCCCCATTGTTTACAGCTGAAGATTCTCCATAGGGTCCACTTGGCTCCAAACCGTTTGTCAAAATTTAAACCAGGCCTATCTTCAACATGTCCCAAGTGCAAGATCTGACTGGCACTCTCACCTTCAGTATTATGGTAGGCTCCAAACATACTGGAATGCTGTGGCAGGTGCAAATGGAGGGGATTTTGGGTGTAAAGGTGGAGAAGGGCCCGATCTCTCTTTTTCTGGGCCTGCCCAGTGTGTTCTTCACAGATATGCTTAAGAAAAAAAACTTTTCAATATCCTCACCTTTTGCTCAAGAAATAAGGTCTTGCGAGGTTGGGTATCTGAAACCTGCCCCCGCCCCCCCCCGAGTTGAGTTAGTACCATTTATTAGTTTGTTCTTGGTTATTATTTATTTTGTTAAATAGTTAGTTGGGTTATTTTATTATACATTTTCTATATATATTTATACATTTGTACAAGAAGCCAGGTTGGGTTTCTTTTTAACTCTTTTTCTTGTTTTTTTGTACTGTTTTGAATTGGATCGTTTTGTATTTGTTGTAATATTTAAAAATCTACTTTTTCAATAAAAATATTTTTAAAATATATTAAATACTCTTTGTCTACATGCATAATTGTTAAAACTATAGGTTGTTCTGCTATAATGCATATTTCATTAATGCGAATTCGCTATAACATGATTGACGAATTGGGGACACTGTTTCTATGGCATGAACTTTTAAAGCATGTATTGATTATAACACATTTTCGGCCCCATTAGTTTATATGGGGCTGCTGCTATTACACGATTTTCTCATAATATGGGGTTGCACAAGAATGGAACTACCATTTTAGAGCAGAACCAACTGTGTTATAACATTGAAGCTGCGAAATTCAACAGCCTTCCTTTAGCTTACAATCTTACACTTATGTACACAAGCTAAAAATATAATGACATTGCATGCTGGCAAAGATTTGTGCTTTTTTTTCTTTGGGTATGGTCTATCTTAACAAGAAATCCAGAACATGAAAGCAAGATCACCTGACTCAAAAAGAAAACTGTAATGCTTGAATGATTACCAATGTTTAGCTACAAAAGAGAGACATGTTATTGTGAAGCAATAACAGAGTACTGCAACTTTAAAATATTGAGAGTAATAAATGCATGGATGTCATACCTGTTCAGATCCTGGCATGTTTCGGTAAATGATGCTTTCACGGCAGTCTTCATCTGCACATACCGGCAATAAATGTTCTTGCTGCCCATCCCCATCTGACAAGGGAAATAAACCAACTTATTCAAGTGCGTGCGAAGAGATTTTGAGTTAATGTTTCTACAAATATAGTGATCTCATGGAAAAGAAATGTCCTTTTTATGATTTCTCATAACAAAATCTTGATGTCAATCTTAAGTTATGCAACACTAGAGCTAGGTTAAATAGAATTAGATAACAGTTACAGCTTACAAGGAATTTGTTCAGTCAGTTGTGACTGTCAGAAAGCAACTCAGCTAGGTTCCAATCCTCCATGTTTTTCCCTTAGTTGTGAAAACTCTCTTCAGAAAACTGTCAAATTCCCTTTTGAAAATCACATCGAACCTGCCTTCAGCACATTCCCTAGCAGTGCATTTCAGATTTTGAGAAGATTTGTAGCTCAGGTTGAAGTTCTGGATATAAGTTTGCTTGCTCAGCTGGAAAGTTCATTTCCAGACGTTTTGTCACCCTACTAGGTAACGTCTTCAGTGGGCCTCCAGGCAAAGCACGGCTGCTTATTCCTGCTTTCTATTTAAATATTTTGGTTTCTTTGGGTTGGTGATGTCATTTCCTATGATGTCATTTCCTGTTATTTTTCTCAGGGGGTGGTTGATGGGGTCTAACTCGATGTGTTTGTTGATAGAGTTCCAGTTGGAATGCCATGCTTCCCGGGATTCTCGTGCGTGTCTCTGTTTGGCTTGTCCTAGGATGGATGTGTTGACCCAGTCGAAGTGGTGCCCTTCCTTATCTGTATGTGAGGATACTAGTGAGAGAGAGGGTCATGTCGTTTTGTGGCGAGTTGATGTTCATGCATCCTGGCAGCTAGTTTTTTTGCCCAATGGGTGAATGTGCAGGAAAATCTCTTCCAGTTGTGTTTGTCCAATGTAGTGTTTGTTACAGTCCTTGCACGCTATTTTGTAAATGATATTAGTTTTGTTTGTTGACTGTATAGGGTCTTTCAAGTTCATTAGCTGATGTTTTAGTGTGTTGGTGGGTTTGTGGGTCACCATGATGCCAAGGGGTCTGAGTAGTCTGGCAGTCATTTCCAAAAGTCTTTGATGTAGGGGAGAGTGGCTAGGGTTTCTGGACGTGTTTTGTCTGCTTGTTTGGGTTTGTTGTTGAGAAAAATCGGCGGACTGCGTTCATTGGATACCCATTCTTTTTGAATATACTGTATAGGTGATTTTCCTTTGCTCTGCATCGTTCCTCTGTGCTGCAATGTGTTGGTTCGTTGAAATAATGTTCTGATGCAGCTTCTTTTGTGGATGTTTGGGATGATTGCTTCTGTAGTTGAATATTTGGTCCGTATGTGTTGCTTTCCTGTAAATGCTGGTTTGAAGTTCTCCATTGGCTGTTCGCTCTACTGTGACACCTAGGAATGACAGTTTATTGTTGTTTTCCTCCTCTTTAGTGAATTTTATGCTAGTAAGGGTATTAGTGATGGTCTTGAAGGTTTTCTCTCATTTGTTTCATTTAGTGATGATAAAGGTGTCATCCACATAGTGGACCCAACGTTTGGGTTGGATGGTTGGCAGAGCTGTTTGTTCAAGTCTCTGAATTACTGCCTCTGCTAAGAACCCAGATATCGGAGATCCCATGGGTGTTCCATTGGTTTTTCTGTAGGTTTTTTTGTTGTTGAAGGTGAAGTGGATGATAAGGCATTGGTCCACTCGCTCGACGATACTGTCCTTGCTGATGAAGTTGGTGGTGTTTGGTGTATGTGTCTTTGGGTCTTGTAATAGTATAGTCAGTGTTTTCTTGGCCAGGTTAATGTTGATGAATATAAACAGGGCTGTTACATCAAAGGAGACCATTATTTTATCCTCTTCTATCTTAGTGTTTTGATGGTCTTCAAAAACTCTTGTGTGGAGTGGATGGAGTGGCGTGAGTCTCCTACTGAGTGTTTTGGTCTGTGGTATAGCTCCTTGGCCAATCTGTAAATTGGTGTTCCAGGCAGCAAGATTATGGTTCTGAGGGGGGGCTCCTGGTTTGTGAATTTTGGGTAATCCATAGAAGCATGGTGTGTTGGATCCAACTGGTTTCATTTTTTGGAAGTCAGTGTTGTTTATTTCTCCAGATTTCTGACGTTTCTTTGAATAGGGCTGTGATTCGGTTTTCTAGTTCTGGGGTCGGGTCTATCACCACTTGTTGGTAAGTGCTGGTATCTGCAAGTAGTGCGTTCACTTTTTTTTGAGCCAGACTACTCAGGCCCCTTGGCATCATGGTGGCTCACAAACCCACCAACACGCTAAAACAGCAGCTAATGAACTTGAAAGACCCTATACAGGCAACAGCAAAACTAATATCATTTACAAAATACCGTGCAAGGACTATAACAAACACTACATTGGACAAACAGGCAGAAAACTAGCCACCAGGATATATTAACTAGTCACAAAACGACATGACCCTCTCTCACTAGTATCTTTACATACAGATAAAGACAGGGACAACTTCAACTGGGACAACACTTCAATCCTAGGACAAGCCAAGCAGTGACACGCACGAGAATTCCTAGAAGCAGGCATTCCAACTGGAACTCTATCAACAAACACATCGAGTTAGACCCCATGTACCATCCCCTGAGAAAAAGAACAGGAAATGACATTACAGGAAATGACATCACCAACCTAAAGAAATCCAAACACATAAATAGAAAGCAGGAATCTGTGGCAGTGCTTTGGTCCACTGAAGATGTTACCTAGCAGGGTGACGAAACATCTGGAAATGAACCTTCCAGCTCAGTGAGCAAACCTACATCCAGTGCATTTCAGATCTTAACCACATGATATTTGAGCAGAGAATCTCTAGTTACTTAAAAACATTGTAAAGTTCAGCTTTCATGATGGTACTCCAGCTGAATTGAATTCAATGAAAATAAAAATTCATCAAAATAAGCTTGTGTGAATTGAATTTAGAAATCTTCATTGAAGACAAATGCAGAATATCTCTATCATCATGACAATATGTTCAGACTGGAACAGTGATGAATGTGATGCATCCTTTTCAGAAGATCTTCATTACTCTGGATAATCGGTTTTTCAAGACTAATGGTTTTCCTGCATCAGAAGGAACTTTTTTGAAATAATCCCTGTTGACATTTCAAACAGGCTTGTGTACTTGTACATTCAGATCATGAGAGTTGACAACCTATTTTCTGTCTAAGAATCATGGACTAACAATTGGGTACACAGTTCTCATGTCAAGTATGCTCCCAGGAAATTATTTTTGCTAATTAAATGAAAATAATGCCTTTGGGACAAGCATACAGCTGAACAGAAACTGATTCAGTGAGGCCAATAATTAGCATGAAGGAGATGTCATGCTTAAATGGCCTAAATAAGCAAGCACAGTAGCAAAAATCTCTCATGGCAGCAACAAAACAACCATACATCCACTTAATGTTAAATCTGTGCTCTTTATCTTTGCCTCTAAGAGCACATGACAGTTCTTGGGGAATCTTTAGCTCTGTGAAGACTGGGTAAATATCTAAACGCATCGCTTCACTGCATCACTGCATCTTGATACTCAGCAACAGAGGGTGGAAGATGTTCACTTGTTAAGTATATTAAATCAGAGATCAAGAGATATTTTGCTACTGTGGGAATTGTGGGATAGGGGGATAGTGCGTGAAGGTGTTTTGATACCAAAAATCAATGATCTTACTAAATGGCAGGTCAGTACTGACTGCAAGTTTAGTTTGGCCTATTGATATATGCACTGTGCCATTTGCCACGTACTTCCAGTCTAGATAATTCTAGC
Source organism: Chiloscyllium plagiosum (assembly GCF_037043375.1). Taxonomy (NCBI): domain Eukaryota; kingdom Metazoa; phylum Chordata; class Chondrichthyes; order Orectolobiformes; family Hemiscylliidae; genus Chiloscyllium; species Chiloscyllium plagiosum. The sequence goes on from NW_028270155.1 coordinate 42,961,373, forward strand.
AATCAAATGAGCTATCACAACTGGGGGAACAGAAAATATTGTGGACCAAAATTAGTTGGCTACTATGATATGATTTCCAAGACAGTGACATGTGAGCACTCAAAGATTCTTCCAAAAAAATGGCAAGAACAAAATAAATACTTTGTGGTGTGAGGTAGAGAATTATATAATTCTATTATTAAGGTGCTTATAGTAGAGCTCTTAGAAAGTCCGCAGGCAATCAGGTGATGGTTTTGTGAAAGGGAAATCCTGTTTAACCAACGTATTTTGACTTTTTTGAGAAATTTACAAGTAACAAAGTGAAGGAGATTTCTGTGATGTGATGTACTTGGAAATCCAAAAGGCATTTTTGAGAAGATGCCAAATCAAATATTTACTACCAAAGAAAGAGCTCAAGGTATAGAAAGGTATATATTATAGACAGATGACAGCTAACTGGAAGCTGAAGATAGAGATGCATGGATCACTTTTGAGTTGGCAAGCTGCATCTAGTAGAGCACCATAGCAATCAGTGCAGAGGCTTCAACTACTTACAATGTATATCAATAACTTGGATGAAGGGACTGAAAGTATAGGTGGACACAAAGATAGGTCCTAAGATAAATTGAGATGAGTCTACAAAGCGACTTAAGAGTCATACAATATTGAACCGAACGAGGGGGTAAAACATACTTGACCTAATCCTTACCAACCTTCGGGTGGAGATGCATCTGCCCATGACAGATTCGGTAAAAGTGACCACTGCACAACCATGGAGGAGATGAAGTCCTGCCTTCACATTGAGAATATCCTCCATTGTGTTGTTTCGCACGATCACTGTGCTAAATGGGACAGACTATGAACTGAACTAGCAACTCAAGACTGATCATCCATAAAGCACTGTGGACCATCAATACCAGAATTGTACACCAACATAATCTGCAACCTCATGGCCTGGCATATCCCTCACTCAATAATTACCATCAAGCCAGGGGATCAACCCTGGTCCAATAGAGAGTGCAGGAGGGCATGCCAAGAGTAGCAACAGGCACACCTTAATAAAAATGTCAAACTGGTGAAGCTACCAAACATGATCAACAATGCCCTCCGGCGCCTCGACTCCACTTCCCGCACCTCCGCCCTTGAACCCCACTGCTTTAACTGTAACAAAGATAGAACCCTCATGGTCCTTACCTTACACTCCACTAATATCCAGATATAGCACATTATCTTCCGCCATCTACAATCAGACCCCACCACTAGAGACAGATATCCCTCTTCACCCCTATCTGCATTCTGCAGAGACCATTCCCTCCAGGACTCCCTTGTTAGGTCCACGCCTCGCACCCCCCCCAACACAATTCATCCTCCACACTTCCCTTGCTGACACAAGAGGTATAAAACCTGCACCCGCAACTTCCCCCTCACCTCCGTCTAAGGCCCCAAAGGATCTTTTCACAACTGGCAGAGATTTTCCTGCACATTGTCTACTTTTACTGATCTTTTTAAATTTTTCAAGTTCTAATCCCCTTGGTTCCCCATTTCCTCTGGAATGTTTTTGTGTCTTCTACAGTAAAGTAAAATATAAAAAATCTTTAATGTCACTGCTATTTCCAAATTTCTCATTGTTATTCTATTTCTCTCTGTCTCTGAAGGTATCATTCTTTCTTTCACTAATCTCTGTCTATACACAAACTTGCAAAAGTGTTTACAATTTGTTTTTATGTCTCTTGCTGGCCTACTCTCAAATTATCTTACCATTTTAATTTCTTGATACTTCAGTTTTGAATAGAAGAAACCAACATTACGTGTCTCATTCCTTGATCTAAATACTATCTGAAACTCTTCTCATCACCTATTGATTACCTTCCCTATGAAATTTTTATGCATTAAAGGAATGCATAAGTCACAACTTCCATATTTATATAAGTAATTGCTTATCTCTTGTCAAAGAAATTATGGACAGCTTGTTAATTAAACAACTATCTGACAATGATTTCCAAGACACTGATTATTGAACCAATGGTACTATAATGGTTGTGATCTAGAACTGCATGGTTGCTTTATGGCTACATGTGGATTTCTGTCAGGTTATCAGTAGCTACACATTTCCTTTTCTCGCCAAGCAGCTAGCCTGTTACTTTATGACCTGCATGGAAGATAGGTAGAATTAGTGATTGGTGAAGGGTGAATGCAATAGTTCATAATCCACTGTCCTGCTGCACAGATCTGTACAAACCCCTATGTTTTCCACAGGTTTAAGGTACAAAAGCAGTTTGAAATCTGAGTAAAGCTGAGAACCTTTCCTTCACTTTGTTTTGCTCCACTGGAGAACGAAACAGAAAAATACAAACATGGAAGACAGGAACAAGAATAAGCCATTTGACACCTCAAGCCTGTTCTGTCATTCATTATGATCATGGCCAAAGCTTAATATTGAGCTTAATACCCTAATCTCACCCTCCCTCTTATCCCTTGATTTCTTTAGCCAGAGGAACTATATCTACCTCCTTGAAACACAATGTTTCTGTCTCAACTACTTTGTGGTAGCGAATTCCGTGAAGACAGGGGCAGGACTTACACGGTTAATGGTAGGGTCCCGAGAGTGTTGTTGAACAAAGGGACCTACAGGTGCAAGTTCATAGTTCCTTGAAAGTGGCATTGCAGGTTGACAAGGTGGTGAAGGTGACGTTTGGCACACTTGTTTTTGTTGGTCAGAATATTGAGTATAGGAGTTGGGATGTCTTGTTGTGGCTGTAAGAGACATTGGTGAGGCCACTTGGAGAATACTGTACACAATTCTGGCCACTCTGCTTTCGGAAGAATGTTGTTAAACTAGAAAAGGTACAGAAAAGATTTACAAGGATGTTGTCAAAGGGCTTGAGTTACACGGAGAGGCTAAATAGGCTGGTATATTTCTTCCCCCGCATAGCATTAGAAGCTGAGACGTGACCTTATAGAGTTTATAAATCATAAGGCGCACAGGTAGGGTAAGTAGCCAAGGAATTCTTCCCAGGGTAGGGAGTCCAAAACTAGGGGGCACTTATTTTTTCCCCAAATGAGAAGAGAAAGATTTAAAAGGGGCCCGACAGGCAATTATTTCCACAGAGTGTGGTGCCTGGAATAGAATGAGCTGCCAGAGAAAGTGGTAGAGGGAGCTACAATTACAAATATAAAAGACATTTGGACAGGTACATGAATAGGAAAGGGTTAGAGAGATATGGGCCAAATGCGGGTAACGGGACTAGTTGAGTTTAGGCATGGACAAGTGAGACTGAAGGGCCTGCTTCCATGCTGCATGGTTCCATGACTCTAATAAATTTCTCCTCATCTCAGCCCTCAAAGGTTTACTCCTTACCCTTAAACTGTGACACCTGGTCTGGACTCCCCACCATTGGGAACATCCTTCCTGCATGTAACCTGTCTAGTCCTGCTGAATTTTATAGCTTTCTAAGAGATTCCCCTAATTCTTTTAAACTCAGTAAATACAATCCTCACCAAATCAATCTGTCCTCATATGTCAACTGGCCACGATTTCAGACTCACAGCAATTTTCAACAGTTCTCTGAAATGGCCTAGCAAGCCACTCAGTTTAATAATTTGCTATAACATCTCACATAGACTGCTGCGGTTCAAGAAGCCCGCTCAACACCTTCTGAAGGGTAACTAGGAACAGGTAATAAATGCTGAAATAAAAATATCCATTTTATCCTTCAGCTTTTCTTGTTCTTTCTCAATCATTACAACAAACAGTCTCTGATAATTGAACTTCAACTTTCTTATTTTTATTGATTCCTCTTCTTGCTTTCACCTGTGACTTTGTGACCTTGTTACCACAGTCAGGAAAAATCCCAAGATATACTTCCTGTAACATTTCTGTTGCCTGATTTTCCACTGGCTTTTCAATCATGGTAAGTATCACTCCCATCACTTCACCAATTTTGACCGGACTCTCCAACCTCACTTTATATAACAGAACACTGTTCTACTCACCATGAATTCCATATATTACCATCATTTCTGGCAATACTCTTTCTGAACTACATATCCCCTCATCTCGCAAAGATTCACTTGTATCCTGTATCTCAAAATCTTAAATTCTTTATTTGCTCCTCCTGGCATACATGAGTAAACCTTCCCATTGCAAATAAATTCTTTAATGAGATCTGGTACTCAACCAAGCCCTGATCAGGGTGTACAGTCTGTTGCAACATTTTAGTTTTCACTGTGCGTTCCTTTACCAATTCAACAAAACTTGCTGGTTTATGCTGTTTTCCCATGTTTGTCTTCCCAATGCTTTTTTTAAACCACCAACACTGCAACTTCACGTGACCCACTTTATTGCAGTGAAAAACACTTCGACTTTTTCACATCTCTTTCCCCTCATGCGTTTCCCTTTTATCTTGTGGTAAGCTATTTTTACTAGCTTCAATGAGATCACCTTTTCCCTTATCACCTAAGGATTTCTCCTTTTCCCCAATTTCTATTCCTCGCAGATTGAAATTAATGTCAGAAGCCAAACATTGATTTATGAACCAACTCAGTTATCTGTGATTTGCACTGCTAATCTTGCAGTCTTAACTCTCTGCTGTTCCACACGAGTTCTCACTATCAGTTTTCACCTCATTATACTGTCCGGATACCTCCTCTAATAGTGATGCACATACCTCACTAGTTCTACTTACCAACTTTGTTTGAATCATCAATATACATATGGTCAGAGCATTTCATTTGTTTTGCCACTTTCTTAAATGAAATGAAAAGGCTTCTATATCCTTTTTGAACTTGGGCAACACTTGGACATATTTAAACAGATCTCCACCAGGCCTTTAGCTACAATGGGATTACTCTTCATCAATACCCCTCAACACTATTCTGATGTTTCGCCTCTACCTCCACCATTTTAAGTCAACTTTGAGTTTTCAGTTCCAACCTCAAGTTCAAAACCTCTTGTTCTCCCTTTCATTGCTTTTTCTCCATTTGTTCCGCTAGGGCCTTTCTCTATTATTTTCCTCTGCTTGTAATTGCGATTCAAATTGTTTCATTTTCTCTTCTCTTTTTCTGCCAGGGCTATTTTCACCTTTTCTTTTCCCCTTGTACTGCCTTTAATTTAAGCTGCTTCATTTGCAATTGAACTTTAGCCATCTCCAAAGACTCCAATTGCACTCTAATTGTAAAGCTGTGCAAGTGCCACAATGAACTTTCCTTTCCTCACAGACACAGGCAGCCCCAACTTTAGCTTGTTCGCCAATTTTAAATTGCCTTCTTCACTTTCTGTAAAACTCCCATTGTGTCTTCCACGCCGAAGAAACTCTTAGTGACTGAAAGAGCCAATACACAAGGCACACCCTATTTAAACCATGCAACTTCAACACCAGAAATAAAAAAAACACCAACACTCACCACTCACTGCCGTTGAGTCCAACAATCCTAAACCCCAATATCCAATTACAGATTTTAATCCCAGCAAAAACCCCCAAATTGTTATGCACCAGACCAAACCCCCTCAAAATATATTAAGTAGAAAGCCTGGACCCTAACTTTTCTTTCCCCCTTTAAAGGCAAGTACCAGGCATTGCATTCCAGATGCAATTTGATTGGTCAAACTACCTGATTTGAAGCAAAACACACTTTATTCATACACTAAGTTAAAATTCAACAAAAAGGAAGGAAGAAATAAATTGGAATAATTTAGTTCTATTGGAAAATTTAACAGAATAATAGATCATTTATCTGCCAAACAATAACTATGCCATTTCCAGACATTTTGTTATCCTACTAGGTAACATCTTCAGTGGGCCTCAGGTGAAGCAATGCTGAAAATTCCTGCTTTCTATTTATATGTTTGGGTTTCTTTGGGTTGGTGACATCACACCATTAACACACCCGTGGAAAAGGCAAGTTCAGAAGTATAGATTGTCTCATAGGCAATTCTCCAGTCCAAAAGGAAAAACATCAAGAGAAACCTCTGAGACATCGAGGGAAAGAGCGAGAGTGAGCCCGAGAACAACAAATGTAGGCAGTGATGTACTGCAGCTTCCAAACATGGCTTCAAGACCTCAGCTATAACTGCTACGGAAAAACTAAAACTAAACATCCTGGCTCTGGAGGTGCTTGACCCCATCCATTCAGACTGCTTCTATTGTTCCAACTTTAAAAAAAAACAAGGCCTCACAAGCTGTGTGTTAGATTGAAACAGACAGCTCTGCATGTCTGTCTTAAAACCTTTTTAAAAAATAACCCAGGACAAATATATTTCTTAAAGCCACAGTATCGTCACACTCATTCAACATTCCTTTCAACCAATTTACAGTCACTCAAATAATAATCTGCCTTTCTATTTTTTCAACCAAAGTGGATAACCTCACATTAATTCATTTTATATAAAATCATGCATTTTCCCAATCACTCAGCCTTTCCAAATCACGGTGCAACATTTCTGCATTCTCTTCACATTGAAGCTCACCCTTCCATTGAACTTTCTGTCATCACCAAATTTTGAGATATTACATCTAGCACCCTCATGTAAATCACTAATGTACTTTGTGAAAAGCTGGGATCCCAGTACAAATCCTTGCGGTACCCACTAGTCACTACCTATAATTCAGAAAAAGTCCCATTTAATCTTACGCTTTGTTTTCTGTCTAATTAATTTTCTATTCATCTTAATACACCACCCCAAATCTCTTGTGCTTTAACGTACAAGTATCTAATCTAATATTTTAGTTCAAAATGGGCAATTGTATGATTTAAATTGCCCCAATGGGAGCTAATATTCAAATAGTTATCTCATCTGGATATTATTTTTCTAGTTGCTTTGAAAATATAATTTCCTTGTACTAATTATTTCTGAATAGACTATATTCAAATAAATTACTTTGCTGGCAAACTATCCTTTCCATTGAATGCAATATGAACATCAAATCACTGTGTACCATCTACAAGTTATATCTCCAATATCAATTTCACGGGTGACCAAAAATTATACTTTTAATTCATTACAGTTCATCTTATTTGGGGTCAAAAATAGCATCCACAGTGAAGAGTATGGTTTAGGTTCAGACTGTCGCCTCCTTCATCAACTGTTTCAATAACCTGAAATTGTGTTTAATTTTCCAGATGATGCCTTTTGAATTCTAAGTTGGTTGATGGATAATTCAATTATATCACTCAAGGTTTATAATGGAGATGACAAAGGAATTATCATAAAAGATTGAGAGTACACTTGCATGTGATCCAGCATAATAATTAGCATAAGTCTTGCTCTGGGCTACTAGCTAAGGAAAATATGAAGGAGCTGATCATGCACAAGAGACACTCCATCAGAACAGAAAATCACATTAAAACATCATTATTAGAGCTTGGAAATACTGGATAGACAATGAGCAGACTCAAGGGCATTAGGAATAATATGAAGTGACAAAAAGCTGCTTTATATAGAAGTCTAAGATCCCAAAATTGTTGGATAAATCAATGTACACAGTATAATTTATTAAAATGAAGATTAATTTTACTGATTGTAAAACCAAAAAGCAGGTAAGTGTCTTGTGTAATCTAACAAAGCATTTTAGATCCAATTATAGTTTGAAAAAGCTCCGTTTAGTTTAATCATTCTCTGGGTTATGATCATGGACCAGACATCCAAAATTAGGTCATGGCCTTGCTAGGGACAGTGACATTTTTGAAAGTATATCAAGTTTAAGATCCAAGGTACTTTGTAAAAGCCACAAGATTTCATTGTTCTGAACAAAGGTAAACATAACTACACAGAACTAGAACAGCATCCATAGAATCCCTCCAGTGGAAACAGGCTATTCAGCGCAACAAGTCCACACCAACCCTCCGAAGAGCACCCCACCGAGATGCATCCCCCTACTCCTGTATTTCCATGGCTAATCCACCTAATCTACACACCCCTGAATTATGAGTAGTTGAGCATGGCCAATCCAACTAACTTGCACATCTTTGGACTACACAATCTACACATATCCTGTAGAAAATTGGGTGAGCAACCTGTGACAGGCAGTCAGCATCAGCGAGGAGTGGGTAAGGGATTAGGAACCTCTCAAAAAAAAAGTAGGCAGATTGTCGACTGAATGGGGTTGAAGGAGACGGACAGGAGGCTGGATGAACATAACAAGCCAGGCAGCATCAGGAGGTGGAGAAGTCAATGTTTTGGGTATACCCCTTGGGAGCTGCAGATAAAGAGCTGAAAATGTGTTGCTGGAAAAGCGCAGCAGGTCAGGCAGCATCCAAGGAACAGGAGAATCGACGTTTCGGGCATAAGCCCTTCTTCAGGAGGGCTTTCCTGAAGAAGGGCTTATGCCCGAAACGTCGATTCTCCTGTTCCTTGGATGCTGCCTGACCTGCTGCGCTTTTCCAGCAACACACTTTCAGCTCTGATCTCCAGCATCTGCAGTCCTCACTTTCTCCTCGAGCTGCAGATAAAGAGTGGTAGGGAAGGTTTTGGATTGGGAATGGGACAGAGTGGTGAAGTTTTGATAGGTGAATACAGGTGGTGGGTACCAGGTTGGTTGATGGGAGAAATGAATCTGGTAGGTAGTTGAAAGGAAGGGTTGGTCGGTGGAATGGAAGGGAGGAGGAAGGGCTGGAAGAGAGTCGGGAAATGGGAAAGAGGATTATTTGAAATTGGAGAACTCAAACGTTGAGTCCTCCAGGCTGTAGGCTGCCCAGGCAAAAGATACGGTGTTGCTCTTCCAACTTACCTTCCGATTCATGAGTTGGTCAATTCTGGGTTGGTTGATTCATTCCTCCCATCGACCAACCTGATCATACCCACTACCTGTGTTCACCTATCACTACCTCACCACTCCGTCCCTCTTCCCAAAAAAAACCCATCCCAATCCTCTTTATCTGCAGCTCCTCCTACCCCCATCTCCATTTCTGAAGAAGAGGTATACCCGAAATGTTGACCTCCATCTCCTGATGTGGCCTGGCTTGCTGTGTTCTTCCAGCCTCCTATGTCTCTACTTTGGATTCCAGCAACTGCAGTTGATTTGTCTCTCATCCTCAATCAGCACTGCACTAATCTATTAAATGGCTCACAGGCTTCTCCTGAACCTGCACAACCTTCATGGCTTTTCCTAAGCCCTGTCATAAGCATGTTAATACGGAGGCCCAAGTGCTCTGAGGCTGCTACAGCAGCATCCTTTTCAAGACTGAGAATCCTTTTGCTGCTCTTCAGTACTGGAGTGACTAGCATCCTGAAAAACCAATGATCTGCTTTCACTGCCGCTAGCAAACTGGCCAAAACTGACAGTCTGACATTTGGAAAAACATAGTTTTATTAAAGATAGTCATCATGGCTTTGAGAGGGGCAGGTCATGCCTCACAAGCCTCACTGAGTTCTTTGAGGATGTGACGAGACACATTGATGAAGGTCAAGCAGTGGATGTGGTGTATATGGATTTCAGTTAGGCATTTGATAAGGTTCCCATGGTAGGTTCATTCAGCAAGTTAGGAGGTATGGGATACAGAGAAATTTGGCTGTCTGGTTACAGAATTGGCTGGCTGAAAGAAGACAGCGAGTGTTGGTGGATGGAAAGTATTCTGCCTGGAGGTTGGTGACCAGTGGTGTCCTGCAGGGATCTGTTCTTGGGCCTCTGCTCTTTCTAAGTTTTATGAATGACTCGGATGAAGTGGAGAGTGAGTTAGTAAGTCTGTCGATGATACAAAAGTTAGTGGTGTTGTAGATAGCGTAGAGGGCTGTTGCAGGCTACAACAAGACATTGACAGGATGCAGGATTGGACTGAGAAGTCGCAGATGGATTTCAACCTCGTTAGATGCAAAGTGATTCATTTTGGAAGGTCGAATTTGAATGCTGAATACAGGGTTAAAGACAGGATTCTTGGCAGTGTGGAGGAACAATGGGATCTTGGGGTCCATGTACATAGATCCCTCAAACGTTGTCACCAAAGCTGATATAGAGTTGTTAAGAAGGTGTATGGTGTTTTGGTTTTCATTAACAGGGAGATTGAGTTTAAGAGCAATGAGGATTTGCTGCAGCTCTATAAAACCATGGTTAGAATATTGTGTCCAGTTCTGGTTGCCTTATTATAGGAAGGATGTAGATGCTTTAGAGAGGGTGCAGAGATTTACCAGGATGCTGCCTTATGAAGAGAGGTTGAGTGAGCTAGGACATTTCACACTAGAGAGAAGAAGAAAGAGAGGTGACTTGATAAAGGTGTACAAGATTATAAGAGGCATAGAGATAGAGCAAACATCCAGAGACTTTCCCAAGGCAGAAACGGCTGTCACAAGGGGTCATAATTTTAAAGTGACTGGAGGAAGGTGTAGGGGAGATGTCAGAGGTAGGTTCTTTATGCAGTGAGGGGTGGGTGCGTGGAATGCACTGCCAACAGTGTAGTAGAGTCAGATATATTAGGGACATTTAAGTGACTGCTGGACAAGCACATGGACGGCAGTAAATTGAGGGGTGTGTAGGTTAGATTGATCTTAGATTAAGATAAATGCTTGGCACATTGTGCAGTACTGTTCAATGTTCTATGTCTCTGTTCACTTATGCTCGAACTGCTGTACTGCTAAAAATTTATTTTAAAAAGCTCCACCCTTGATCCTAAACAGGATTGTATGTAGCAATCATTATAATGCCATGTTCCCTGAATGTCATAATTGTCCAGCTTACTCTCCACTTCCACCAGCCCACAACATACACAACACAAATGCATACAAATAAAATGGATTTCATCATAGTAGTTCAAATAAAATCAGAAAACAATTTTGCTTCTCATTGGTGAAGTAAACTTGGTCCAATTATTTCTGCATTAGGCTTCAAAAATCTTGATCTAAATGACTACAGTTGTAAGCAAAGCACAGGAAAAGGATCAGGAAATCTTACCAAAATCAGCAAAAACCGATTGTCCAATTTTCTTGGCATCTGAAGGCTTTGACATGTCATATGAGGCAGGAGCTTTTGAGAAATTTCCATCCTGTTGGGAGTAGGTTTATGAAGAATTGATTATAAAGAAACATTCTCTATAGGACAGATTTGTACCCTTGTAGCAGTAGTCTTTGCACCGTCAAGTGTGTTGCTGCATTATTTGTTAAATATAAAAAAAATTCATTTATCAGCAAATGAGACTTCTCGATGCTTTTCACAATAGTCCAAAACACAAAACTTTAAAATATGCTGCAGTACTATTTAGTCTTTAGCCTGATCCACTTGGCTCCCTTAACAGCAATTTCATGTATTGCACTGGATTGACCATTGAACAGTACTGAGAAAATTCAACTAAGGTTAAATCTTGTCATTTAAGTGGATGCAGAGGATCCCACAGAACTAATCAATCAAAGAAGAACAGGGAACTCCTGGAGTTTTGGACAGCATTCTTCCCTTGCATATGGCATCATATGATAAAGATTATCTGGTCACCATTATTTGCCGTTTTTTGGCTCTTTCATAGCAAAAATTGGCTGTCCTAATTTCCCTCATCACATTACATAGAACATAGAACAATACAGTACAGAATAGGCCCTTCGGCCCTTGATGTTGCGCCGGCCTGTGAACTATTCTCAGCTCGTCCCCCTACACTATCTCAAAATCATCCATGTGTTTATCTAAGGATTGTTTAAATCTCCCTAATGTGGCTGAGTTGACTACATTAGCAGATATGGCATTCCATGCCCTTACCATTCTCTGCTTAAAGAACCTGCCTCTGACATCTGTCTTAAATCTATCACCCCTCAATTTGTAGTTATGCCCGCTCGTACACGCTGATGTCATCATCCTAGGAAAAAGACTTTTACTGTCTACCCTATCTAATCCTCTGATCATCTCGTATGTCTCTATTAAATCCACTCTTAGCCTTCTTCTAGCCAATGATAACAAATTCAAGTCTCAGCCTTTCCTCATAAGACTTTCCCTCCAGACCAGGCAACATCCTGATTAATCTCCTCTGCACCTTTTCCAATGCTTGCACATCCTTCCCGAAATATGGGGACCAGAACTGTACACAATATTCCAAGTGTGGACACACCAGCGTTTTGTATAGTTGCAGCATGATATTGCGATTCCTGAACTCAATCCCTCTACGAATGAAACCTAACACACCGTATGCCTTCTTAACAGCACTATCCACCTGGGCAATAAAACTTTCAGGGATGGACAGAAGGACTCCAAGATCCTTCTGCACATCCACACTACCAAGAATTTTTCCACTGACCCAGTACTCTGCCTTCCTGTTGTTCTTCCCAAAGTGCATCACCTCATATTTAGCTGCATTGAACTCCATTTGCGACCTCTCAGCCTAATTCTACAGTTTATCCATGTCCCCCTGCAACCTGTAACATTCTTCCAAACTGTCCACTTTAGTGTCGCCTGCAAATTTACTAATCCATCCACCTATGCCTGTGTCGAAGTCATTTATAAAAATGACAAACAGCAGTGGTCCCAAAACAGATCCTTGTGGTACACCACTCGTAGCCAGACTCCAGACTGAATATTTTCCATTAGTGGCTACTCTTAAAAGTTATTAGTTGCAAACTACATGCCGTACCTTGAATATATGATGAGCCACCACAAAACTGAAGATATTGCTTTGAATATAGCTCATTCTTTACTTGCAAACAAGATTGAAACAGGGGAGAACATGACACACTATCTATTCTAGTAAGATTTTTAAAGCTTCTAAAAGTCAGATAATTATTAAACAATCTTCCAAGCTACATACGAAAGTTTTTATTCTGAACTTAAGTCTCAGCATGTTTTGCAAGGACATAACAATACCAAATACTTTTCATTATGTGGCATCACTGGGATTGTTCACATTTTATTGTCCATCTCAAAATACACTGGAGAAGGTAGTTATGGTTTTTTTATTTGAATCACTGCACTGTCACAAAGCTCTTCTGGTGGGAGTTCTAGGATTTTGGCCCAACAACAATGCCCATGTTAAGATGGAACTCCACCTATGGAAGAAAGTGAAGAGTTTTCCAACTTGGCTTATGCCTTGCAGATGGGGAAGGTTTTAAAGAGCCAATACCCAGTCAATAATCACAGCATTACGTGGCTGCTCCTATTCAGTTTCTGATTGATGGCGATCTACATGATATTGATGATACGGGATTTATGAGATTATATTGCATTGAACATAGAGTTAATACAAAGCAGGAAGCTTATGTCTATCACAATGGCTATGCATAAATTGCTCCAGATTATACAGGAAGAAAATGGTAGAATTAAGACAATGATAGAAAATGCTATAAATACTTAGCTTATCAGGCAGAGAAGACAAAGTTAACATTTCAGGTTGATGACCATCATCTGTACTGTGTGAAGTTGGTAATTTCACAATCTTAGTGCAATAGCAAGAAAAGATAGGAAAGGAGATGAGGATGAAGGGAAAAGATAAAAGGAAGGTCTGCAATAGTGTGGAATGTAAGAATGCTTAATCTAAAACAAAGGATGGTGATGCAAGGGAAAACAGGAATGTAATCAGACAAATACAGAAACAAAAGATTTGTTTAGACTTTGGCAACTGAGCTGCTGCTTCTGGAATTCTTTACTGGACTATAATTTAAATCCCTTTCGCAACTGGATTGTAATTTACACCCCTCTCGCAATGTGTAAGTAATGCTAGTGCTTTCCTTTTAAATCCTCTTTGAATAACAAGACTATATTTCCTTATCTTAAGATTTTACCGAGGTACTTGAACATAAGATAGCGCCAGTAAAAGGTAGCCGTTGTAAAAATGTTTCATTGTACTCCTGTACATTTGTACTGGAATACAAATGACAATAAAGGATATTCTATTATATTATAAAAATAGCAACAACACTACAAATTACTGTTATCAGATTGAAAAATTTCAGAGTAGTGGTCACGATCTGAAGTCAGTGAAATCAATGTTGAGTTTGGAAAGTTTTTATAGAGAGATGAGATGCTGTTCCTTTGAGTTCCTTTGGAATTCATTTAACAGTGTAGATGTTGAGGTCAGAGTGTGATCAGAACATAGAATTAAAAAAGATTAGTGACTGGAAACTTACAATCATGCTTTTAGATTGAAAGGTGGTGTTCTGCAAAATAATAACCCAAATTGCATCAGATCTCGTAATGGTCAAAACAGTGCGTATCAAATTGGAAGAGGTACATGTAAAACAATTTTTCACCTAGAAATTATATATTGGGCTCTTTAGGTTGGAAAAACAGAAGGGAAAGGTGGATCTTGCGATTCCAGTGCTAAAAAAGAATGATATTATTGAAAAGAGCATGGGTGGTAGAGACAATCGTTCCTTTAAAATGCTGAAAGAGAAGGGTGGGAGAAGGAACAACACACTGGAGGCTACAGAAAATTAATGTGAAAGTAATGGTATTAAAGATGAGGGCAAGGAAGTTGCTAGCATGGACTTCTTCTATTTCTGAACAAATGAATTGGTTTGAAATATTCTTTGCTCCCTACTAGGACTTCCTGGCTGCTGGGTATTGCTAGAATTTTCTGCTATTTCCAGTTCCAAAAATCCTTTGCACCTGGTACAACTGAAAACCTTTTGGGCAAGGTCAAAAAATAAGGAAGACTCTTCCAAATGTAGATAATATAATATATTTTTAGGCAAGACCACCCTCCAGATCCAAGTACACAACTGTTCAACAACACTAGGTAGAAAACTCTAGAATTAAGCACACAAGATTCAGGATTTTAAAACTTGAGACAAAATTTTAGAATTTTACAATAAATATTCGAGGTAGAACCCTAAAAAACTTAATAATCAATCATTCAGTCTCATTCTCATACATTTCTTTTGGATTGTTTTATTAAATTCAAATCTTTATTTGTTTAAGTTTAAAACCTATTTCGGATTCTGCTGTCTCCACCACTTCTGGGAGAGCAATCTGCATCCTAACAAACATTTTAAACTTTTAAAAATCTACTCCAAGCTCTCTCTATCAGAAATTGATTCCATTGCATGATGTATTGCATTGATCCACATTGCATGTGGATATAGATTTCAATATTTAATTCATCAAAATTCCGTTTCAAACAGTGCCATTAAGTTGTCTCTTAACCTTATCACTTGAATGGAAAATCTAATTTCCATAGTCTTTCCTTATAATTGCAAGTTTTCAAATCAGATATCATAGCAAAAAAAAAAATTCTTTAGATCTCTTTTCATGACTTTTACATTCTTCACATATTAACATTTCCAGATGTACCTGGGGTTAGCACCAACACATTTTCTTTGCATTTAGTCTCTACATTTATTGACAAAACTGTTTACAAACCATTTGAGGTGATTGGTTTCATAAATTTGTTTTCACCTTTAATGATTTGTGCATTTGAACCCTTACATTTCTCTAATCAGTTCAAAGCCTTATGATTGGATTCATTTGCTTTCTCATTATTCTTCACTGACATCTTAATATAATCGCACAGATGTTATGCTCATGACTGTCAATACTGTTTTGCTGGGATATAAATCCACCCACAACATGACATGGGAAGGACAATGAACTTAAATTACAGTGAACTCAAATTGAGAGCAGACTAACTGTTGGAATACTTAATTTGCTCTACTTCAAGAATATGGCAGGTATAGAATTCTCTGCAGTTCATCACATCTCAGCAAATTGATCCAAATAACCTTGGTTGAATTCTGCATAGTCTATCATTCTAAGTACTATTACGATGAATCTATTTGACAAAAATTAATGATTGGTAAATCAATTAAGAAATCAGGATCTTTAGTAACATGAAACAATATTATACAAATTGCTAAGACAACTTAATAGTTCAATAATTATAAACTTTTGGGCAATTTCAAAATATATTAATTCCAATTACATTTATTGCAGGTGGAGATGATACACATGAATATTCACATCTCCTCCTGTTCCCCAAAGGAATTTCCTTATACTTAATTTTCATTTATTTCACTTGGCACTGTTCTCCGAATACGATTCAACAAAAACAGCTTCTAAATTGATTACTCACTTGTCCATCAGCTCAAATTTAGTAGAAAATCTGATGGCTTTTAGGTATGTCTGTTCAAGGTAGAACGTCATTTTCCAGGAACATTGAACATGAAGCTGATGCAATGAATATCTGCAATCTGATTGAAAACTTGCTACAATTCTTCCAATGGAAGGAGAACAGAACTGTGAAGAATATCTCTCATGTTATGTATGATTTCAAAAACAAAAATACAAAAAAATTGTGTTTGCCTAATATCATAAGACTATATTGCCTTTTAGATTTAAAAAAAAAATCAAGCAAAGTTAGTGCTCTGGATTGGACATTTCTCCATTTCAGGGTTCCAGAGTCAAACAACACCCCAGGGCAGATGTTGCACAATTAGAAGCAAAACAACCTCCACAGTTCAATCTTGTAATGTCACCTTAATCCACTTGTGTTAAGTTTTCCAACTGCCACACCTATCACTAAGAAAGTCAAAGGCATTTATGGAATACCTTGTTTTCCCAAATTTCGAAGTGAATTCCATCAGGCTCTTTAGTGGTAAGAAATAAGTCTGGAACAAAGATAAAATAAGTGATTAGATAAACAATAATTCAGTTATTTTAAATGCTTAAACACAAAATATGCATACTTTAATACACAAGATCTTGAAATTACAACTCTTACATTCACTTAGCTAATTGAAAACATATCAAATGCATATTGAGAGAGTAAAACAGTACTTCTGCACTGGAAAAGCACCTCTCAGGTCCTCGGGCTACTCAATGTTTCAAAATCAGTTTTGACAAATGGTCAGTGGTGTTTTATGGGAAAAGTAACTGTCAATTCATGACCATAAACTGCAATAAGATCATGGCCAGTTACTGTTTTTATGAAATCTGTTGTGAGAGATAAATGTTCACAGAAAACTTCCCAGTTCTTTGAATTGAAAAATAATCTTTGCAGGATGTGGGCACTGACTAGCCCAGCATTTGATAACCATCCCCATTAGTCCTTGAGAAGGTGGTGGTGGGCTTCTTGAACTGTTACAGCTCATGTGGTGTACATATTGCACAGTGCTGTTAGGAAGGGAGTTTCAGGATTCTGACTTAATAACAGTGAAGATACAGTTCCAAGTCAAGTTATAGCTCCAAGTCAAGATGCTACATGACTTGAAGGGGATGTTTCAGGTCTGATACTCCTAAGCACATCCTGTCTAAGCCCTTCTGGGCTGCAGATGCTGTGGAGTTTGTAAGCTGTATTTAAAGGAGCCCCGGTGAGTACATCTTGTATATCAAGCATGATGCTTGTCCTGGGTGGTAATGAGATTCCAGAGTTGCTGAAGTTGCACTTACCCAGCCAAATGGCAAATATTCCATTGCATGCCTCACTTCTGCCTTGTATAAAGGGGACAGGCTTTAGAAGTCAGGTAGTGAATTATTTGTTGCAGAATTCCCAGATTCTGACCACTCTTGCTGCCACAATAGTCACATGATTGACACAGCTCAGTTTCTTGTCAATGGTTACTCCAAGAATATTGATTGTTGGTGATCAAATGTCAAGGAGAATAGTGACATATTTTTAAATTGGAAATGGTAATTCCCCAGCATTAATGTGGCACAAATACTACTTGGCACTTCACAGACCAAGCCAGACCACTGCGTAACTCTTGTTGGACATGGTCATGGATGGCCTCAGTGTCTGAAGAATCATGCACTGTACTGAAACATAGATGATTGCACAAAGAATTTTTCTCACTTTTGACTTTATGATGGAAGAAAGATGAAGGAGTCAATAATGGTTAGGTCTTGGATAGAACCTGAAGAACTTGCAGTAATGAATGGAGAATGAAATGATTGACCTCCAAAAACCACAATCTGTGGGTAAACTCATACCAGCAAAGATCTTTCTCTTGATTTCAATTTTGCTAGAACTCGTTGGTGCCACATTAGGTTAAATGCTGCCTATATGTGAAGGGCCGTCATTCTCATCTAATCTCTGGAGTTCAGTTTATTTGCCAACAAACAAAACCAAAGGTATTTTTTACTTGCACAACAATATATTTGAGGTACCGGGGGAGGTCTAATAACTGAATGGATCCATATTTAACTTCAGCGCAAAGACCTTAGACACTGGTCTTTCTCCACTGCACCTCGGCAGCAATTTCCCCAAGCACGTAGCCCTGGACCTTGGAACGTGCCAGTCTGCAACACTCGGTTGGAGTCAACATCTTGCTTTGGAAGACCATCAATCTTTGGACAGAGCAAAGACCATCTTTCGCATAGTTGATGGTCTTTCAAATTCAGTCAATGTTTGTCTCTGTGCGTGTCCCAGGGAACAGACCTTACAGCACAAAGTTCTGTGCCACGGAGCTGCTCGGAATGAACTTTGACAAAAACCACTGCATCTTTTTCCAGATTTACTTTGCTAAGGAGTATTCCAGAAGGAGATAACGGACACTGTCTACCTATCCCCCATCCTGTTTCTAGGGCACAGGCGTCCAGGGTTATTTTGAAACACTGACATGAGGGCCTTTTCCGAACCTTTACGTCGCTCGCCGAAAATGCGTACTCTGTAGCATTACCATGGGCCAGGGTCCGGGTCATACTGGTGTTAAATGAGGCTCGAACTAAGATGCAATGCATCAGCCTGGTGCAAAACTGATCTGTTTTAATGGACATGCGCCCTCATTTTACATTTTTTTAAAGTTAATTTTTTTGGTGGGTGTTGGCTGGTCCTTGTCTCCGGCTAGAGCCGGTCTGTGGTATTCTGCTCATTTATCACTGAAGAGTTGTAGTAATTACAGCGTCAGTGATAAGGTGAGCCCGGGCGGATGTTTGGAATCGTTCAATGCAGAGGAATTTCCTGAGGCTGTTATTCAAGCCCAGCCACTTGCCTTGAGCACTCATCATGAAGCAAATGTACTTAAGATCAGAGTCTCCTGTCAATTAATTATATCGGCGTTAAGGTGGTTGTATTTCTGTCTTTTTTCCTGCCACACCATTTCAAGAGCTTTGCTGTCATTTTTGTACTGCACTGGAACATCGACCACCACAATCTTTTGATCTTTTTTAAATATGAGATCGGGTTTCCATAGTGAGCCATCTTTCGTGAATAATCTCGGCTGAGCGTATGATGTCCAGCCATACTTACTGACATGCTTCTGCAGCTGGTCTACGATCTTATTATGGTGTCTTATTGAAGCATTTTTAATGAATGGGCAACAACCTGAGATGTGTGAAATAGTTTTGATTGCCATCTCGCACATTCGGCAAGTTTTGATTCTGTTTGGCCTTCCCCTTGATAGGGTGGCTCTTGTCGGATATAGATTACTCTGCAGGAGCAAGCTGTGAGGATTTTAGTTGACTTGCTGGTTTCAACCAAGAGTATGAGATCTTGTCATCTCTGTAATATTGAATGCCTGCCCCTTGACATTCAAGCCTTCGCCACTTTGCGAATTCCCACTCTCTCCATCCTGCATACCTGGTGGGCAGTTTCTGTCACCTGGCATCTGGCTTCTGAAGTGCTGGCATTTTTGTCTGGATGGGAGTCATTGGGTCCATTTCCTCTTCGCAGCCGCTTTGGCTGCCAGGCAGGAAATCTTGGATTTCTCGCAGTCCTGCAATGGTGTCTCTGATGTATTCTCCTCTATATTGAAAGGAGGCCTGTACGATCACATCCTTGGATATCTCTAGTGTCTCGCACTTGCAGACAATCATGAATGGAATCTGCGTTTCTAATTTTGGGATGCCTAGACTGCCATTCCTGTTGTTGGCATACAGGATTCCATCATTGGTATGAGGTGGAAGATGGAGGAATTCTTTTGTGGCATTGCGTATGATCTGGTCCAGATTTATGAGTGTGCTTTGAGATGCTTCGGACAGGATCAAATGAAAATAGAATCCGGGGATGACATGAGCTTTTAGGATTTCTAGGCGTTGCCTTGGTCAGAGAGATGTTGCCTGCATTCCTTTCACCCAGGTCTTAATACTCTCCTCCCATTCTCCTTCCGACGCACCTGCCCATGGGTCGATACTGGCACCCAGGTATTTTGCAGTGTCACCTGGGGCATGTAGGCTATAGATTTATTACGCAGCTTCCAATTAGCAAAGTGATTGGACAGGAAGGTCTTCCTCTTAAACGAGGTCTTTCCTCGTAAAGTGGAAGACTTTTGTCTTTGTGATGTTAATGTCGAGGCCCACATGATCACAATATGACCGGAGCAGCTTCAGATTCCTTGCCATACCGGTGAGAGTCTTACTCAGAAGGGCTATATCATCTGTGATGGCCAAAGTTGAACAGTTGACTCTTCTGCCACCCAGGGGCATGGCAAACCCTGAGTCAGCCTTCTCCAGACAACATATCAAAGGATCCAGAGCGATGTTAAATAATATGGGTGAGAGTGGGTTGCCATGCTTTATGCCCCTCTTAATGTTTATTGGAGTGGTATAAATACTGTTCCCTTCTACCACAGTTATATTGCCAGTGTAGAGATCCTTGATCAGGCCTACAAAAACTTTTGGGAGATGTGTTCTCTGCAGCGTTTTCAATAGTAATTTGTGCCCAATTGAGTTGAATGCTTTTGCCAGATCAACAAAGACAACTGCGAGATCCTTACGGTTATGCTTTGCCCCCTTAATTAAGTTCTTGAGGATGACAATGTTCTGATTGCACCCGGGAGTGGCTGTGAGAAACCCCTTTTGTCTATTGTTAACTTAGACAGTTTCACTGAGGCGTTTCACCATTATTTTTGTGAACAGTCTTAGCAGCATCAGCCCAATGATTATTGGCCATCAGTTGTCAATGTTTTTCAGGCGGTCTTAATCCTCGCACTTAGGAATCATGACAGTGTGATTCATTTTTAATGATTCTGATATCGTGCTCGATTTTAGCCATAGGGAGAAAAGTTGGGTAGACAAGTTTCCTCCTCTTTGTGAATGGATCTTATATCACTCAGTTTCAGGCCATCTGGTCCAGTGGCACTGTGCTTGTCCATCCCCTTGATGGCTGTCTTGACCTCTTCTACCTCTATGGGTTTTATCAGGGATCGGTAATCTACATTCCCGATATACTGGGCGTATTTACTGATATTGGATTTAGGATTTGGTACCGACAGTTTTTCTTGGAAACATGCCCCCAATTCCTCTTTTGGGAGAAGATGAGGGGATGAGGTAAGCATCCCCATGATCTCTCAAGCCAGCTGGCACCAGTTGGTTTTGTAGAGCTACTGCATCGCTCTGACAGGACTCTACGTGTTGCCCATCTTTTCTTTGCGCCAGTATTATTGCCAATCTTTGTGTCTTTTTTAGCCTGGCTTTTGAGGCTTTGTCCATTTATTTTGTCTTTTCCTACCATTCATTAGGAGGTTGGTAATACTCTCCATCAGTCCATCCCAGAATGTCTGGGTTGTTCCTCGTGCTCAAAAAGCTCCTCAGCTTATTTTAGCTGGTCATCTAAGTCCCTAAGCTTAGGCATTGAAGCTGGTGTTCTACAGTTGGCTCTTTGGTGCGGGTTTGTTTTATCAGAATTATCTCAAACACACACTGCCTCAGATTCATGCAAGTCATTAGCTATGCTCGTATCATTTGGGATTTGGACCTCTGTCGGGGTGCTTGTAAGGTTTCTGCGTTTGTCAGACATTTGCTTGGGTGTTTTTATATTAAGGATGCTAACGGTCTCTTTATTAATGAAGGTGCATCTTGCAAATCTCTTTTCTAATTCCTTCAGGAGTGCAATCTCCTTCTGTGACAAAATGTGCTCACTATTTGCCTTTGATCTTGAATGCCATTTTGACGCAATTTTCATTTCGTAGAATGGGACGCTGATGCCTCTCATTTGACCAAGTCCAGCCTGAGTTATAAACTGCTGGTCACATGTGCTGCATGCAATGTCCGCTGTTGGAGGGGGTTTGTTACCTTTGCAGTTAGGATAATGGCTGCAAATTGTGTGATACTCTCCTGCTTTATCGCAGCATGAACATTTTGTTTGAATGCTCTTAATTTTATGCACCTTGGTCATATGGATCTTGAACAGGGTCATTAGATTAGATTAGATTAGATTACTTAGTGTGGAAACAGGCCCTTCGGCCCAACAAATCCACACCGACCCGCCAGTCGCTGTGAGGAAGAAAGTATTGCAGTCCGTGCAGAACAACCCGTCAACAGGGTAATGGATTATTACCTCTTGGACAGATGTTCTGTCATATACTGTTTCGATAACAACTCCTTCCATGAGGGCAGTTGTCTCGGTTGTTATACTATCGATCTTGATTTCAGTCTCATTAGCCAAATGCTCTGAGCCCTGCTTCGATATTTGATCATTCCTGTTGTAGAAGGTTTGGGTAGTGATGCTTATATCATCCGGTGGGTGGGCCGCCCACATGGGATCTTCTACAACATTATCCGTGTCATCCACTACTGGACAAGTTGGATCCTTGGGAGGAATAACCGAGCTCAGCTCCAAGTAGGGCAAGAGGTATCATCCCAAGATCACAGTCTCGGTTTGACTTGAGACTGATCTTGTTGTCAGCTTTGTAGAGCAGGCGCAGTTAAATTTAACAACTTAACACAGCTCGCAGTTGTGCATGAGGCTGCGGGGAGGTTGTTTATCCGGGATGCTTCCCAGTCAGACTGCTCCATTGAAAATGGAGCACTCATGCTTTTTTGGAGAGTGATACCGAGGTATCCGGGCTGTGTATACCACGGCCGTCTTGTACTTTTCCTCAGCCAAGACTACTGAGCTTACCAGCAGGGCCAACAAGGAGGCATGACACAAACTATGCGCAAAATATGTCAAAATGTCATAGTTATGCTTGAAGAATCTCACAGGTAGTGCCCTTACCACCAGCAAAGCGATTTCTTGGTTCTTATTGAAAAGTTCTGGTAATGAGGCATTCTGCCAAATGACTGATAGTCTGCTCAGGAACAACCTGTCAGGATCCACTCTCTCTTTTTCCTGCAGGTTCTGGAGGATGCTATGTGCTGATCACTTTCTGATGGACTGGTAGTCAAAACTGCTTGTATTTTTGCAAACTTCTCTACGAAGGACAGGCGATAGCGAATGGACCAACTACTTAGAGCATTTAACAGGCACGAAGCCAGTCTCATCCTTCACAACACTGGAGACAGGTAGAAGCTCAGAATATAGTGACACTTGGTGCTTTCTGTACTGAGGGTCTATATACATCTTGATGAAGTTGTACACAGAAGTCGCCATCAGGATGAGGACAGTGTTGAGTACATTCTTCCCCTCCATTATCCAGAGCTTTGTATGTGTCATCGCTGTGGACACAGTCCATTGTAGATCTCCAAATGAAGAGGAAGATGATTTGGATGACTAAGGTTTGCTAATCCTCTGTGATACTGACCCCCATCATCTGCAGCAGTAGGTTCTGCTTGCTTTTCTGGAGTTTGGACTGTTTTCCCAATCTCTCTTTTACATTCTGAATACCTTTGAGGATAAAGAACCTCTTGATGTTTCCCACCAGCCCGCTGAAGACTCAGAAAAGGGCTTCATGGTTCTCCAACCTGTGTAATCCTTTCTGAGCTCCTCAATGTTTTCTGGGGTCAACAGTTTCACATTCAGCTTCCATATTCCCTTGTTGGGCTGGTCATTCTGTAGGTGACAGTCAGCCAGCACGAGGCAGTGGTTCGAGAACAACACTGGCTTAATGTTGGTTGATCTGAACGAAAACTTGCAGGACATAATCAGGAAATCGAGCTAGTCCTGTCTGGCCACGACCAAGTGTATCTATGCTGCGCTCCAACTGCAACTTGGCAACTTTAACCGGTTTGAAACTTTATTGCTGGAACAGCACAGCAGGTCAGGCAGCATCCAGGGAACAGGAGATTCGACGTTTCGGGCACAGGCCCTTCTTCAGGAATGAGGTGTAATTGTACCAGCCTCCACCACTTCCTATGGCAGCTCATTCCATACACGCACCACCCTGTGTGGAAAAAATTGCCCCTTAGATCCCTTTTAAATCCTTTCCCTCACTCTAAACAGATGCCCTCTAGCTCTGGACTCCCTTACCTCAGGGAAACTATCTTGTCAATTTACCCTATCTATGCCCCTCATGATTTTATAAATCTGTCGTGAAGTCACCCCTCAGCCTCCGATGTTCCAGGGAAAACAGCCCCAGCCTATTCAGCCTCTCCCTATAGCTGAAACCCTGGCAACATCTTTGTAAATCCTTTCTGAACACTTTCAAGTTTCACAACATCCTTCCAATAGGAGGGATACCAGAACTGGAGTATTGCTTACAGTTCTGGTTGCACACTATGGGAACAATATAAACACATTGGAGTGCATACAGAAGAGCTTTGTAAGTGTGCTTCCAGGGATTAGAGACTTCAGTTTGAGGAAACATTAGAGGAATTGGTACGGTTGCCCTGAAGAAGATAAAGCCAACAAAAGATTTGTCAGGGGATTTCAAAATCATGAGGCATCTGAATAATGTCAATACGGAGAAACGGTTTACCCTTGTAAAAGGATTGAAAAACAGAAGGCAGGCTTTGTTCAGCAAAGGAGCAAATGCAAAATAAGAAAAAAATCTTCACAAAGTGTGTTAGGGTATGAAATATGTCGCCTGAAGGTGGAGTGGAGGCAAATTCAATTGAAAAGCATTCAAACGATCATTGGATGATTATGTAAATAGAAGCAATTTGTAAATTTATGGGAATAGGTAGGAGTTTGACACCAAGTTAAATGTTCAATGCAGGTACAATGGGACGAGTGGCTTCCTTATGCACCATAACAATTCTGTGATTTAATCACGTGTATTTTTAAGAATAGGCTGATTCTGTTCATCTGAGGACTCACCAGATTCAAAACATTCACTCTGTTTCCTTCCCATGGATGCTGAAAATGTGTTGCTGGAAAAGCGCAGCAGGTCAGGCAGCATCCAAGGAGGAGAATCGATGTTTCGGGCATGAGCCCTTCTTCAGGAATGAGGAAAGTGTGTCCAGCAGGCTAAGATAAAAGATAGCGAGGAGGGACTTGGGGGAGGGGCGTTGGAAATGCGATAGGTGGAAGGAGGTCAAGGTGAGGGTGATAGGCCGGAGTGGGGGTGGGGCGGAGAGGTCAGGAAGAAGATTGCAGGTTAGGAAGGCGGTGCTGAGTTCGAGGGATTTGACTGAGACAAGGTGGTGGTGGTGGTGGGGGGGGGGCGGGGGGGGGGAGAGGGGAAATGAGGAAACTGGAGAAATCTGAGTTCATCCTTTGTGGTTGGAGGGTTCCTAGGCAGAAGATGAGCCACGGGGTGGTTGGGTTGGTTGGTCCGGGTGTCCCAGAGGTGTTCTCTGAAACGTTCCGCAAGTAGGCGGCCCGTCTCCCCAATATAGAGGAGGCCACATCGGGTGCAGCGGATGCAATAAATGATGTGTGTGGAGGTGCAGGTGAATTTGTGGCGGATATGGAAGGATCCCTTGGGGCCTTGGAGGGAAGTAAGGGGGGGAGGTGTGGGCGCAAGTTTTGCATTTCTTGTGGTTGCAGGGGAAGGTGCCAGGAGCGGAGGTTGGGTTGGTGGGGGTGTGGACCTGACGGGGGAAGTCACGGAGGGAGTGGTCTTTTCGGAACGCTGATAGGGGAGGGGAGGGAAATATATCCCTGGTGGTGGGGTCCGTTTGGAGGTGGCGGAAATGACGACGGATGATATCCCATGGATGCTGCCAGACCTGCTGAGTTGCGCCAGCAATTTCTGTTTTTGTTTCTATTAACTTTGTACCCTGATTGGTACATTACTAGGTTCACCACCAGACAGCTCGAGTTTTCTTCTGCTCAACATAATTGACGGAACACTTTTCATTTACAATTTCCAGACAGCTATGTCCCAAATCCCAGGGCTTTCCATCACTCAAACTGTCAATTTGGAAAGGCTCTGATAACTTCTCACCTGGGACAGCTTTATAGGATGCTGATTAAGAGATGACAAGAACAATTTCTACCCAGTGATCATCATATTGATTGTAATTTAAAAAAAAGCAATGGAGGATCTATCTGGCTTTTAAGTTAAAGATATCAAAATGAAAGAGTAAAAAGATAAAATAAATCAAATAGCATTCATTTTATTGCTCTGCTCTGTTAAAACAGAGTAATTTGAAAAAATTTAACCCATAGTGGTGTGAAAGAAACTGTGTACAGGTAACAGTTCAAAACTTCAGTATTCACTTCATGTATTCCAACTGCCAGTTTTCCTAAGTGCAGCTAGGAAAAATACTGTTATTTACTCCAAGTGAAATCTTGCATATGGATCAAATTGTAGAATTTCATAAACAGTTGTCTATACAGAAATCACTCAACATGTATTTATTGTTAAAAGCTTTGACAAAGGGTCAGTTGGACTCGAAACATCAGCTCTTTTCTCTCCTTACAGATGCTGCCAGACCTGCTGAGATTTTCCAGCATTTTCTCTTTTGGTTATGTATTTATTTTGCTTGACTAAATAGCAAATTATGGAACAATACCTTATGAACATCAAATACACATTTAAGTTTAAATAAATAAGTTTAACAAACAGAAAAAATGAAGTAAATAAATACAATAAATTTCAAATAATGATATGGGAGATCAAAGTATGCTAATTTTCAGATTACCAAGAGGTTCTTTAACTACAATAATGTAAAGTCTTTCATTATCCTTATGGATTTTGATGACCTTATTAAGCAGTCTTAATTAAACAATTCTATTGTACTGATTTTATTTTTCCCTCTTTCGATACACCAAACATGGGATATATCAGTGTTTATTACTCCACTCTGTTTGCAAAGAAGTCTGTTGTGATGAGATTGGCATTTTTGGGAAGTAAGTCAAACCTGAATCACTAAACAGTTCTGGTCTCCTAATCCAAAGAAGAATTTAGGAGCAAATTACTGCAGATGCTGGAATTTGTACTGAGAAAAAAAATTGCTGGCGATTAGGGGCAGCACAGTGGCTCAGTGGTTAGCACTGCTGTCTCACAGCACCAGGATCCCAGGTTCGATTCCAGCCTTGGGCAACCTTCTGTGTGGAGTTTGCACATTCTCCCAGTGTCTGCATGGGTTTCCTCTGGGTGCCCAGTTTCCTCCCGCAGTCGAAAGATGTGCAGGTCAAGTGAATTGGCCATGCTAAATTGCCCATAGTGTCAGGGGTGAATATAGGGTAGGGGAATGGTTCTGGGTGGATTACTCTTCGGAGGGTCGGTGCGGACTTGTTGGGCCGAAGGGCCGGTTTCCATACTGTAGGCAATCTAACCTAATCACAGCAGGTTAGGCAGCATCCGTGGACAAAATTAAAAATCACACAATACATTCACATAAACCTGCGGGACTATAAATTTGTGTTGTGATTTTTTAAACTTTGTCCACCCCAGTCCAACACTGGCATTCCACATCATAGCATCCATAGAGAGAGAGCAAGCTAACATTTCAAGTCTAGATGACTCTTCATTAGAACTGTTGCGAAGTGTGGAGGGGGTAGCATTTTCGCTATAGTTGAGAGGACGGGGTGGGAGGAGACGTGCTGGGGAAGAAAGGATGTTGATAGTTCAGATTAAGTGATTAAGTGAATGTGAGAATGACAGAACTATTTGAAGGGGTTGAACTCAATATTAAGTCCTCAATATCAACTTCTTCAAATTATGAACCAACTCTCGTTCCTTCCCCTTCTTTTAGTTTTGTTTGTTACATAGTCTGTCACCAGGTCCTCTTCCCACCCCCACCCTAGTGGGACTGTCTGTTCTTTCCAGTCTGGACACACCATTGTTCTGTTATCCTCACATTCCAGTCTGAACTATCAATATCCTTTCTCTCCAGCACTCTCCACATTACCAACTCTCTGTCCCACTATAACATAAATGCTGGCCCCTCCAAACTCATGTCAGCTCTGATGAAGAGTCATTTCGACTAGAAACATTAGCTTGCTCTCTCTCCATGGATGCTGCTTGACCTGCTGCGATCTTCAGAATGTTTTGTTCTTGCTAAGGAAGGATCTACTTGCCAAAGAGCTGGAACGCAACAAGGGTTCACTCAAGTGACTCTGAGAGAAGATGCCAATCCAAAAGGAGAGATCAAGTAACTTTGGCTGATATTCTCTGTAGCGTAAAGAGATCTTGTTGGATTATACAAGTTTCTTACAGGGTAGACAAACAGGAGGCTGGAAGAACACAGAAAACAAGGCAGCATTAGGGGATGGAGAAGTCGATGTTGAGTATTAACCCTTCCTTAGTTCTAGAAGTAGGGTTAGGGGGAGCTACAGATAAAGAGAGTGGTAGCCAGGGCTGGGGGGAGTAGCAGCCAGGCAGCATCAGGTGGTGAGGAAAGGTTTGGCAGAACACATACTGAGATTTTGTTTTCCAAGTCTAGAGACACTGTAACTATGGTTCATAATTGGTCTCAAAAATATATAAAATTCTTGATTAAGAGGGGATTAGTAAAGGAAAATTCACTGTCCCACCCCAGAAAACTGTTTGCAAAGACTCTGACGGGTTTCAGCTGAAATGTGGGCCCTGACCACTGCCAACTGAGATCCCAGCTGTGCCCCTTGCATGGCCCCAATTGATTGTTGGCTGCCTACTGGTGGCAGGTGGATAGATAGTCAATGCTATTATGCATTTCAGGCAAAATTGGACAGAGGCAATACTGTGAATCCTTTTAAAGCCACTATTATATATTAAAATGCACCGTAGACAATACTGATTTACTAACCTAAAGAGGGGCGGGGAGGTGGGGGAGTGGAGGGGAACATGGAGGTGAAAATAAAGTGTGGGCAGATCAGAAAAGAAAAGTCTCTGTCATCAACCAATCTCAACATTAAAGAATAACAATAAAGGTCCCAACTAAGTTTCAGTTTGGGATATGATTTGTCCAGTCTTACTCTTAGCTATGATCCTGGACAGTGATCCAGTCTCCCTGTTGCACCTTAATGCCATTTTATATTTTTCATCTTCTGAAATTTGCACATATCTACTTAGCTGAGAATTTTCCTTCCTCATGGTCAACACAGCCCTCAAACATGTTGACTCATTTTGGGTACTTCTGTCCTTACTCCTCCTTGTTGTTTTCAGAACAATGATAGGATTGTCACCTTTCACTACTATCGCCTTTGCATTCAACAGATTCTCTCTATCATTTGTGCTATCACTAAAAACAGCTTCCTTTGCTTTTTCAGCATTTGAAAGGACAGTACCTTTGATTCACTCTTCCATCATCTGTTTGGTTTCTCTTGGCATCTTCTCATGCAAACAGTTGCCTTGTCAATCTCTGCCTTCCCAATTTCCAGTGTTTTCTGGGTGAAACAATAATTAATTTCACTTCTCCAACTTTGCTAATTATGATGCAATCCCTTCCATTAGAAATTAATGCTTTACAAAATACCTCTTTGCAGTCTGAAAATGTGATCTGTGGTTCTAATGGCATCTTGTTTAATAATCAATCACACTTCTGGTCTGACATTTCTGCTCCTGGCATCCTTCACCATCTTACTGATGATTAAGATCTCAATATCAGGGAACAACATCTCATTTTTCTCCCCTAAGTATTTACAATTGTTTGGTCTTAATATATTTAGATTCTAAGCACCAGTCTTTTAATTTCAGATAACTGATGTATAAACAGAGAGTGCTGTATGAATGTGGTGAAAATGTGAAGAGGTATCTGGGATGTGGAGTGGTATGTGGGATGTGGATCCCTCAATGGTATACCACTGCTGGTTAGGTGGTCTACCTGTCTGTCTGTTCTCTGCTACAAACATACCACAGGATGACCGCTAAATCATTCATATTAAACCTTCACTTCTAAATACTCAATTTCTTCACCATCAATGCAATGTGGCTGCAGCATCTTCTGTGAGCAAATTGTGCTGCAACCACTGACCATGGCTTCTTCGGCAGTACCTCTCAATCCCACCATCTCTAACACCAGAAGGAAAAGGGTAGCAGTTATAAGCGGCATACTACAAGCTCCAAGTAACTCTCTAGGTTTCTCACAACAGATCACCATTCCTTTGTCAATAGGTGAAATCTTGGCACTCTCCACCAGCAAATAGTATAGGAATACCTTCACAACACAGACTGTAGTAATTCAAGCCAACAGCTTCCCTCAAGCTTTCAATGGAAATGGAGGACAATAAGTGTTGGTCTTAGTGATATTCATTTGTAAATGAACAAATACAACAAAACTATTTTTCTCCTAAGCTCTTCAAATGTTACTCTAAGAATTTCAATTTCTTGGCATCTATTCTTTATTTTTGTTATCAGTAGCACCTTGTTCTCTTGAGCCATCATTACTTTTGAAATTTAATCAATCTCAAACTAATCAGTTCTTTTCTTGTCTCTATCTACTGTGGCTGTGCATTTGTTGCTCATCGCTAATATTTTCCAATTATATGCAAAGTAATTGACCTGATGTGTTGGCTCTTTCTTTATTCACCGATACTGTTTTAAGTTGACTTTTTCCAGCATTTTCTGCTTTGTTTCATACAAATTGCTGGATGCAGGTTTCGTCAGCCCAAGTCACATTACCAAAAAACATGAAACATTTACAGAAGTTTCTGGGAATGCTCAGCAGGTTTGGCAGCATCTGTGAAGAGAAATCAGAGGTAATGTTTCTGGTCTAGTGACACTTTCTCAGAAACATTTGCTTTTTCTTGTGATATAACGACAAATTGTAATGAATTCCTTTGACACCAATGCAATGAACATGACTTGATATAAAATCTCCCACACTGATTAATTAGAAATGAAAACAATTATCAGAGGAAATTTGATGAATTAATGAAATGTTCTTAGATATTACTTGTGGAGAATATAAATTAGTACTTGCATGATAGGTTACTGCTCAAGTGTTGCATATAACGGAGTCTCAATCTCTTTGTATCAGAGTCAACCTCTTCTATACTATTAAAAAACACATGGAACTTCACAGTATAAGTACTCTGTATAAAAATATTATACAAAAACTTTTATTTTGAAACTAAAACAGAAATTGCGGGCGAAACTCAGCAGGTCTGGCAGCATCTATGGGAATAAAGCAGAGCTAATGTTTTAAATCTTGTGACTCTTCATCAGAACACAAGTTTTGTTTTGCTTCACTTATTAAAATGTGAAACTTACTGGAGTGTTGGTATGGAGTGTTTAATGGTTAAATCTAACAAGACAACATTCAAAGATCTAACAAATGCAGAAAACCAGCTGGTTCACCATATGAGTGATACAGCTAAGCTCTAGATTTATTTGTCAATGCAATATAGTACATGTTAAAAAAAATCTTCTAAGGGTATGCACATCGCTTAAGAATGGGAGCCATGAGCTGGACCTGGATCTGCAGGGTCATGACAATGAGGCAGCAGGATGTTTGATCAACCCGCTGTAAAATACTCTACTTTATAAACAGCTGTAGAGTCAAGCAGCAGTTAGTTACAAAGAACTACATGTGAAATGAGCCTAATATTTGTTACACTGGTCAATTCTTTACTTACTATCCCTCAAAATGGATATTAAATCTTGATTTAATATGATGTGTGGGAAAGAAAGGACAATGTTCTCTAATCCAACATCAGCAGCCATTGAGCTTCGTATGTCAGGATTCTTTCATTTCTTGAACCTGCTCAGAAAGTATGCCAGGATTGTAGCAGTGGAATTACCATTGCATGATGGAATCTTGAAAACCTCCCCGTCTTGAAAGATATAGATTGAATAGATGCTGAAAGCTGCCTACAGACCACTCCTCATTGAGAACCTCTGATGTACAGGACAGTTGTTTCAAATGAATTAGAGTAATTACAGGGCTACCAAATATTTAACCATATGGAAATGACTAAAATATTAAATACTTTTTGTTGGATTTGAGGAGTCAGAAAAAAATATGATGGTCAAATGTGGGTAGATTATTGTGTAAACTTTGCAAATCACCATGTTTTACTGTGCCAATTTACTTTCTTCTAATTCTAATTATTCCTACCTACCCTTAAATTACCTTAAAACTTAACTACATCTAGATAAGTTGCACCTTTGTTTGTTTATTTGTATATATGTTTATTTCTACACCATTAATTTTGAAATAAAGCAGGTTTTTTTTGTATTTACAACTTTCTTGTCACTTTCCAGTTTTTAATTTTATTAATTTGATTTTAAAACTTATCTTTAAAAAGTGATAAAAGAACAGCTTCACTTTCTAAACTGGCCTGATCGCAACTCTTTACTTCTCATAGAAATATTACTATTCTGCTATTTATGTTTCATATGTTTCAAGATTGCGGATGAGGCCCAAGTGACTTTCTTGATGATCTTGAATAGTGATTTCCATTGCCAAACATTCACACCATGCTAGAGATGGAGGCAACGCAAGAACATTTTATTTTTTTACATTTTCAGCATCTACACCATTTGGTTTTGAGGAGACAATGGGAACTGCAGAAATCAGAGTTGATGAAGCATGGCACTGGAAGAGGCATAGCAGGTTAGGTCGCATCCAAGGAGCGAGTGTAAGGACTGGGGAGGAGGAAGAGGTTGAGAAATAAATGGGGGTAAGGGTGGGGACTGAGGGTTGGGGGAATAGGAGAAAGGTAGGTACTAGGTGGGCAAAGGAAAGAGGTGATAGGGATGGGTTGGTGGGAAGGGTGGAGCGGATAGGTGGAAAGGAAGATGGATAGGGAGGTCAAATCAAGAGGGCAGATCTGAGTCAAATGGTTGAATCTGGGACGGGGTGGGGGGAGAAGTGATTTGGCGAATTCAATTCCTGGAGGTGGAGGACGAGGTGTTCCTCCTCAGTTTTCAGGTGGCCTTGTGTAGGCAGTGGAGGTGGCACAGAATGATCATGTCCTCAGGGGAGTAGGAGGGGGTGTTGAAGTGAATGGCTATGGGAAGGTGGGGTTGGTTAGTGCGTATGGACCAGTGGTGTTCTAGTCTGTACGCACTAACCAACTCCCCCTTCCCATAGCCATCCACTTCAACACCCACTCCCCATCCCACTTCCCAAAGGACATAGCCATTTTGGACCTCCTCCACAAGGCCACCTGCAAACTGGAGGAGGAACATCTCAGGAGCCTACAACCACATGGCATTAACATTGAATCACCGGTTTCCAAATCTCTCCTCTTCCAACCCATCTCAGATTCAATCCTCTCTCTCAGATCCATCCTCTTGACCTGACTACCTGTCCAGCTTCCTTCCCATCTATCTGCTCCACCCTATCACTATCACCTCCTACTTTGCCCACCTTTCCCTCATCCCCAAACCCTCCACTTCCCCCTCCATTTATCTTTCAACTCCTTCCCCCTCCCCAGTCCTGAAGGGTCCTGCCTAAAATATCTATTCTCTTGCTCCCTGGATGCTGTCTGACCTGCTGTGCCTTTTCTAGCAACATGCTTCAACACCATTTGGCTTTTATAACCTTTTCATTCCCATTCCAATTTTTGCACTGTTTACAAAGTCTTAAGTATGACAATTTAAAACAGATTTTCAATTCTTCTGAACTTAATGTAGTTGAAAGTATTACTGAACCAGCTCAAAACACAACAACTTTGAAAAAGATTTGCTCATCTTATAAAAATCTTGCTGAGATTAGTTAATTTTAGAAATGAGTATTTGTATGGATTTTCTAATCAGCCTATTCAGAAAAAAAATCAGCAGGTGGGAGTTGAACCTGGGCCTGCTGGCACAGTGGCAGGGCAAGACCACTGCACCACAACAACCTCTTAAGAGAATTTGCATAACTTTGATAGAACATGTGTTGTAACTGAGATGAATGTAATTACTCTAACATTTGATTTATGTGCTTGTTGCTTATTTTCCTAATTAATTAGCTTAAATGTAGAATGACAGATGTTGTCTTCCTTCAAGCATTAGTACAATTAGTGCATGAAAACATATAGTCAACAGACAAATCAAGTTTTCAAGTATGTAAATCTCAAGTAAACTGTGATATGGGAACAATTAATTTGTGCTTGAAAGTACTTTTCTGGACATTGTTTGCGGTCCCACACTCTTCAAATGCCCGAACACAGTTAGGATACAATTTCTGTGATTAAAATATGTTTTCTAAAATTAGGACAAATGGACATCCAGCTGCTACATATTTTGCCTTCTCAATTAACTCCAGTGACAATGCTCATGGGTAGTCTGAAACTGCAACCAGTCTCTGAATTTTTACGTGGTCCTGCCTAGATCTAAATATTGACACCTTTCTCCAAGCACATAATAAAATTTGACTAAAGCTGCCAATCACATGAGAAATAAGGTGAAAATACACATCCTCATGCAAAGTTACAGATCATAAAGTGTATTTGTAATCTTATCAAACTTTAGTTGCAATTTTATTCATCCTTCAATTGTTTTTATTGCCCTACTTCGGATGTAGATTTGTCATTTTTCTTTAGATACAGTAACTTTATTTGGTGATTGCATTCTCTGCATTTCTTAAGAATCCTAGTTGTGTACTTAATTAATTAACCTATGGCAAAATATTTTTTTCCTTAATTGCCACAATATATTGGTAGGTAATGCAGAACTGATCATTGGCATCATGTTGCTATAAGATAATTGTTCTCATTGTTAAGTCTCAATGGCCTGTGCCTCTAACAGGCTGTGATTGCTAAGCCTAACAGTGGTCACATATTGGCAGTCTATAAACCAGATTACAAAAAAGCACATTTTTTAAAAAAGTAAGTTGAAGACCTAATGCTTCCAAAGAATCAGCCTTAATAGGATGCTGAATTTGATTCTTCTAGAAATTACATACAAGTAAAACTCTGGTGAATAAGTTCAGGAGTACCTTTAAAATAAAACTTGAATTTGTTCTCAAGGCCTTGAGAAACGTATTGTGCTGATATTCAAAAGAAGCAGTATCAACCTGGGAAAAATGCTACAGTCCATTATAAAAGCTGTAATAGCAATGCACTTGGAAAATAGTGACACGATCGGACAGAGTTAGCATGGATTTATGAAGGGGAGATCATGCTTGATAAATCGACTGGAATTTTCTGAAGATGCAACTTGCAGAGTAGCTGATAAGGGGAAGTAGATGTGGTTTAATTGGATTTTCAGAAGGCTTTCAAGAAGGTCCCACATAAGAGAATAGCATGCAAAATTGAAACACATGAGATTGGAAGTCATGTACTAAAACTGACTTGAGAACTGGTTGGCAGAAAAATAGGCTTCCTGAGTGGCAGGCAGTGATTGTAGGGTATCACAGGGATCAACACTTGCACCCCAGCTATTCATAATGTGTATTAATGATCTGGGTGAGGCAACTATGTGTCATTTTTCCAAGTTTGCAGATGACACAAAGCTGAGTGGGAGGCTATGCTATCAGGAGGATGCAGAAACATTTCAGGGCAAGTTGGTCAAGTTAAATGAGTGGGCAAATGCATGACAGATGCATTATAACATGGATAAATGAGAGGTTATCCACTTTAGTAGCAAAGACAGTTTATTATCAGAATAGGAATAGATTGGGAAAGGGGGAAGTGCAATGTGATCTGGGTGTCCTCGTACATCATTCACAAAGCAAGCTTGCAGGTGGTGAAGGCAAATGATATGTAGACCTGGTTAGCGAGAGGATTCAAGGCCAGGTGCAGGGATGTCTTGCTGCAATGGTACAAGGTATTGGTGAGACCACGGCTGGAGTGTTGTGTGCAGTTTTGGTCTCCTTATTTGAGGAAGAATCTTCTGTCAGTTGAGAAAGAGTACAAAGAATGTTTACCAGACTGATTCCTGGATCTGTTAGGACCATATTCATTGGAGTTTTGAAGAATAAGGAGGGGATCTCTGAGAAATCCTTAAAATTCTAATTGGATTAGATATGCTAGAAGCAAAGTTGCTCTCAATGCGCAGAGAATCCAGAACCAGGGTCACAGTTTAGGGATAAGACGATCTTTTAGCATGAGGATAAATTTCATCACCTACAGACTGGTCAGCCTGTGGAATTCTCTGCCACAGAAAACCATTGAGGCCAAGACATTGAAGCATTTCAAGATAGATGCTGATTTAGCTCTTAAGACTGAAAGGAATCAAAAGATATGGGGAGAAAACCAGAACAGGGCACTGAGTTGGATGACCAGCCATAGTGGGCGGCACGGTGGCCCAGTGGTTAGCACTGCTGCCTCACAGCGCCTGTAGACCCGGGTTCAATTCCCGACTCAGGCGACTGACTGTGTGGAGTTTGCACATTCTCCCCGTGTCTGCGTGGGTTTCCTCCGGGTGCTCCGGTTTCCTCCCACAGTCCAAAGATGTGCGGGTCAGGTGAATTGGCCATGCTAAATTGCCCGTAGTGTTAGGTTAAAGGGGTAGATGTAGGGGTATGGGTGGGTTGCGCTTCGGCGGGTCGGTGTGGACTTGTTGGGCCGAAGGGCCTGTTTCCACACTGTAAGTAATCTAATCTAATCTAATCTAATCTAATCTAATCTAAAAATCATACTGAATGGCAGAGCAGATTTGAAGGGGTGAATGGCCTACTCCTGCTTCAATATTCTATATTTCTATATATACCTTACTGTCTACAGCCTGAAAATTGTGATAATGTTGATAGGAAACAATATAAAATTCTCTTCAAAGCATTTAAAATCTGTCCTTTTACAATAATTTGAAGAAAAAGATATCTGGCAAAAAATACAGGACCCAAAGAATTTCCATCAGTAGCAAACTGAATTTGTGAAAAATTAGACACACTTCAAATATGAAAAATACAAATTCAACTTAGTCATAGTTCTAGGCAAAAAAAAAAAGACAACTCAATGCACTGTTTACCTCATGTATTTAACCACTTTTTAAAATTGTATGTAAACAAACAAATATTCGGTCTTTCCAGTACCACTCTCAGAAATAAGACAGACACAGAAACAGTAGGTCATTCAGCCCAACGAGTGTTTGTTCTGCTATTCAATGAGACCATGGCTAATCCTCAACTGCACTTTCCTGCCTTTCTCCATAACCTTTTATTATCTTATAGATTAAAAAATTTCATTTATCTCTGTATACTAAACAACCCAGTCTCAACAACCTGCTGCAGTACAGAATTCCACAGATTCACTAACCTCAAGAAATTTCTCCTCATCTATCTTAAATGTGCAATCTGTTATTCTGAGATTATTCTGTTTGGTCGTGGACTCTGCCACAAGAGTAAACAACTTTCCCACATCTACCTATCAAGTTCCCAAGAATTTTCAATGTTTCAAAAAGTAGACACCTGTCATTCTTCTAAATGCCAATGAGTACAGGCCCAATTTACTCAACCTGTCTGCATAAGACAGTCTATTGATATGGTATTAGCCTAGCGAATCTTCTCCAGACTGCTTCCAATAACAATACAGTAGCGCCTTGACATACGAACGACCCCGTTCACGAACAAATCGGTTTACGAACAGGATTGTATGTAAAATTTTGCTTCAATGTACGTACGAAATTCAAGGTACGAACGAAGGTACGAACGCAAAAAGCCCATGTGCAACCACGTGGTTTCATTGTTCTGCTTTGCTACGTGCTTGTTGAACGCAAAAGCTCTCGGGCCCCACATGATCTCATTCAGTCCGCCTTTGGCATGTGCGCTGTGAACAGCGTTCGTTGCTACGTGCAAGCATTCCAAACAATGGGAAAAATGGATTCAGTTCGCGAACCGGGTCCCGGAACGGATTCAGTTCGTGAGTCGCGGCGCTACTGTATCTGTTTATTTAGATAAAGAGGACCCCCACTACTGCTCAGAATATTCCAGCTGTGGTAGGACTAATACCTCATATAGATTTAACAGCACCTCCCTACTTTTACACTCGGTTCCTTTTGAAATAAAGGTCAACATTCCACTTACTTTCCCTATTATCCACTGAACTTTGATGTTAGCTTTTTGTAGTGCATACCACAGACTCCCAATCACTCAGTTCTGTAGTTTGCTCTTTTAAATAATATGCAGCTTCTCTATTTTTCCAGCTAAAGTGCATAACCTTACACTTTTATATTTCACCCAAGTTTTTGCTTGTCTGTATACTTTGCAGACTGTCATTCTCACCATCTGCCTTCTCACCTGTTTTTGTGTCATCTGCAAACTTGGCTACTGTACATTTACCTTCCTCAACCAAGTCATTAACATATAGTACAAGCAACTGTGGCCCAGGTACTGATCCCTGTGGCACTAATTATAGATTGCCATCCTGAAAATGTCCCTTTTATCCCAACTCTCTTCTATTCATTGGCCAATCTGCTATCCTTGCTAATATAGTACCTCTAGCACCATGTTTCTTATCCTAAGCAGGCTTAATGTGTGGTACCTTCCTAAACACCTCCTGGAAATCCAAAGAAATGTCTTTTCCCTTTCTAATACACACAAGATAAAAATACAAATCAAACTTATTGTGGTACATCACTCTTCCAATTTAGAACCCAAATGATGAACTAATCTGAACATACAATGAATCATTATCAAAGACAAAATCACTTGCTATTCAAGACATTTCAATGATGACATTGACTAGGAATTTAACAAAATAATGCATCCCCAACTACAAAAAGAATGATACATCTGTCCCCATCCTGAGCTTATGTTAACATTTTGTGGAGAGGACAGGAGATTTTGAGGATTAGAGGGTCAATGGGGGAGGAAGACAAACCCTCAGGGTATGGGGGATAAAGTATCAGGAAGGGTGGCAGAGAAATCAAGTAGACTGTCAAGATCTTGGCCAATAGGTAATTCATCTGTGGTAGCAAATGTGGATGCATCAGAAGAACTCATTGAAGATGAAGAGATCACAGACTGTGTTTAAGTGCAAGGTCCTGCATATTCTGTACCACAAGCTGTGCTGAAAAAATAACTTCATGGTTGATTTTTAAGGGTCTGGCTTTTTTTTTAAAAAAAGCTGTAGCCTACTACGAGTCACAGTATCCCCAACTGCAACTAAACATAAATCTGCAAACATCTGGCAAATGTCTTCTATGTACATTGAGTTCATTGATGTGTCTCTGCAGAGCTCGTTACTTGGCCATAGACAATGCCCTTTCATGTTAAATGGAAATATGCAATTTTATGGTGGTACTACATTTTTACCAACCAAAATCTGCCCACTTTGCTGCCCTCAACCCCAACCCAAGCAATGTCTGCTGTGTGGCAGTGAAGCTTCAATTCCCACATTGCATGCTGCACACACAAACATCTGGAGATTCTTTACAGCGGGGTTGTCCAAACCTCACGCACAGGAGGATGACCAACATTTTTTCTCTTGGCCAGCTGTTCAACAAATTTCAGAAAGATAAAGCTTGGCACAAGAGTAAACACATATTTTAGCAAAAATGATGCCAAGACAATAAAACCGAAACGAAGAACAGAAACCACACTAAGCTAACTAATAATTTCTCTTTATCTTTCTTGGTTGAGGAGATCAAGAAAGGGACAGGCTGGGCCCAAGCCCTGAACATCACTGAAGGATCTGGGGACCAGGATGAGCCATAGAGTTAGGTTTGACTGAAACGGACGTCTGTTCACCCCTGCCAACAGAATCTCTGAGCTGGCCTTGATAGAATGCACTCAAAAACTGGTATCAGAAACAGATTACATTTCAGCCTGGAATTTCTTTCTGTTTCAACTGATTTTGGGGTTGTTGGGTAGGACTGGGGAGGAAGGGATGTTTAAATATGACTAAGTCAGGCACATTCAACCATCTACTCAGCCAATCACACACTCACCCAGCCTTCCATACTGTCCAATTGCTAAACACAACCCATTTTCTCACTCACTGTCACCTAATTCCCAGCCTCCAATTCACTAGTCTCCACTCAAACTCAACCCTCCAATTCATTCATCTTCACCTAAATCAGAATCTAACAGCTTGACTCCCTCTGTGATGGTCTGCCTCTCCTTACCCTCCTTTCCCAGGATGTGTTTCCTGTAGCCCTCCTAGTCCTGCAAAATCACACTCCTCAGTGAAACCACTCATTTTAAGCGACTCGCTGCTCCTTCAATTACAGACCTGTTTCCCTCATGCATGAACCAGGTGCATGCCTTTAGTGGGCCATACTGTGGCCCACAGGCTGCCTGGAAAAGGAATATTCTTTGTGCATAGCAAGCAGAATCAAAAACAGAATTATTTTAAAGTAAGCTTAAGCTAGCCTTTGGAAGGTTACAAAGATATGACGGTTTTGGTATTGTTGGACTGAGGTTGTAATTCTTCCAGGACTTGGTGTCAAATGAACAATTGTAAAACATAAGACCAAGGAGGAATCAAGGGGAGATGCAGAAAATAAGAAATTAAGACTTGTGTTCCTGCAGTTCTTTTACATCTTAAAGCTTTGTATCATCCATTTCACATAAATTAGAACAATTTCTGTCTTCCGGCTACAATTACTCACGTAAAGGTGCAAGCGTCAAAAAGTATGATGCTGGAAAAGCACAGCTGGCCAGGCAGCATCCGAGGAGCAGGACAGTCGACGTTTTGGGCATAAGCCCTTGTCCCAAACATTGACTCTACTGCTCCTCAGATGCTGTCTGACCAGCACTCTTCCAGCAACACACTTTTCAGCTCTGATTTCCAGCATCTGCAGTCCTCACTTTCCCCATGTAAAGGTGCACATACTATATTGCAGAATAAGCACCAATTTAGCTTTTCTACCACCACTTGCAATTAAACATTTTGGTAGTTAATTTAGAATGCCTGTAGAAGTCCTGATAAACAAGTGATAGATCGCAACGTTGCTTTAAAACAGCCTTGATGCTTTCAAATGGTTAACAAATGCAGGGTGTAAAACAATTAAAGAATTGAGAACACAATTGTATTTTGTGAATTTATTTCACAGTTTGTAGGATTTCAACTTCATGAAATTCTGCACTATACAGCTACAAATCCCAGTGAAAACCTTCGCAGGGACTTCCATGTTAAGCAAAATGTTCAGTTTTCTAACATTGCCTTTGCAGGCAATTTTTCTCCCCAAAAATCCAATACCAGTTAGGAGGAATATCAGGAACAAGAAACGTATTTGTTTATCATAAGATAGCTTTCCTGACATTAAATTCTAATTGCTTGCAATGTTAAAATGAGGTCTACAACCAGTACTATATTTCTACCCAATTAACAGTTGCATGTTTAATTCCCTGAACAGAGATAACGTTACAATGAAAATGCACTGACAATTTGAGCTAAGGAGCATTCAGAGACAAAAATGAATGCCTTTGAAACCATGTGGAAGAAGGTAATATTTCTGCTAATATCGGATTAAAACAACTTGAAGTTACTCATTAACCAATTCTTCATTTATTTCCAATTATCTTTGCATGCAAATGCAAAGTATCATTAGAAACACATCATAAATTTCATTATCACAAAGATTTAGCTCCAAAAATGTGGATATTCATGTTAATGCAACCTCAAAGCCTCTGTTTTACACTTTTCGTATTTGGTAGAATAGGATGATGATGGTGGAAAGGAATATCTACCAAAGGAAAACCACATCACTACTTAAACAGATATCCAATAATTAAGCTCCCTCTTCTCAGAATCAAAAGTTCTTAACATAGACATAGTTGACAGAACATTAGTTGATAAAATATGTTTATTTCTAAGCTTTCTTCTTTCCCTGCTAACAATCTTCACTTCCCCTCTGAAGGTTTGTTTTGATGGGTTATGATTCCATGTGCACTAGTCATCTTTTGGCATATTTTAGAAGTAATTACGGTTACAAACTACATTGGAGGTACCAAAAATCAAAACCAAAAATTTCATTTATTTGTAACTTTTACGTAACATTAATCAGAACCTACGCAAATGGAGTATAAATTAACAGGCAAATTATACAGGCAATCAAAAAGAAAAAAAAGGTAAATTTCTTTTTCAATACTCAATTTTTAAAAAGTCATAGACTCGAGTTGTACAGCACAGAAACAGGCCGTTAGGATCATCATGTCCACACCTGTCATCAATCACCTATCTATACTAGTTCCTTTTCCAGTACTTGGCCTGTAGACATATATGCTATGGCACTTCAAGTGGTCAGCCAAATACTTCTTAAATGGTTTTCCTTCGGATACTCCGGTTTCCTCTCACAATCCAAAGATGTGCAGGTCAGGTGAATTGACCATGCTAAATTGCCAATAGCGTTAGGTGCATTAGTCAGGGGTAAATACAGGGTAGGGGAATTGGTCTGGTGGGTTACTCTTCAGATGGTAGGTGTGGACTTGTTGGGCAAAAGGGCCTGTTTCCATACTGTAGGGAATCTAATCTAATCTAAATTTTGTGCTGGTTCTAGCCTCTACCAGCTTTTCAGGCAGTGAGTTCCAGATAACTGCCACATTCGAGATGAAAAGAAACCCCTTAAATTCCCTCTAAACTTCTTGCCTTTTACTATGTCTGATTTTACTAATATATTTCCCTGTATAAGTGATCCCTCTACCAAGAGCTTTTTTTTCTCCTATCTACCCAATCGATGCCCATCATGATTTTGTATAGTTCAGTCATGCTGGCCTCGGTAGTGACACACTCACCCAGTGAGTGAATTTTTAAAAAAAATTAGATCTGCTCTCCGCTTTCTCAGCACTCAGGAAAATGACCCAAGACTATATAGTTTCTCTTCATAGCTTAAACATTCCAGCCCAGGCAACACCCTAGTGAATCTCCTCTGTAGCCTCTCAAGTGAAACCATATCCTTCTTAATGGCCTGGCGATCAGAACTGCCCACAGAGTTCCAAGTGTGGGCCATCACCTTATACAACTCCAACATAACCTCCCTACAGTTGTACTCAGTGCCTCAACTGATATAGGCAATTAAGCCACATGCCTTCTTAACCACTTGATCCATCTCTCCTGATACCTTCAAGGACATATGGACATGCAGACCAAGGTCCCTCTGATACTGTGTACGTCTGAGTGTTCCATCATTCATCATCTACTTGTTTGTTCTGTTAGTCCTCCCAAAATGCATTACTTCACATAACTACAATAATTTCCCTTCAGCATGCATGGAATTTACACAGCTATGTACTGCCACAATGTGCTTTTGGTTTATATTGGGGAAGTCAGAAAGCTATCTGGCAACAGCTTTCACCTCAGATTCACAAGACAGACATGGTAAGGCACATTTCTATTAACCCTCTCTCCTTCGATTAACAGACCTAATCATTTAACTCTTCTTTATTCTTTCATGGGATTTAGTAAGGCCAACATTTTTCATCCATTCCTAGTACCCTTGAATGGAAATGGCTGGAAAGGCCATTTTAGAGGCAATTGAGAATCAAATATCTTGCAGCTAATCTGGATCATGCCATCATGATCCCAGCCCCACTGGACATGTCAGATCATGTCTTCTTTAAATTTAAGGTAGTGGCCTTTCACCGAAACATAAGCAGAGAGTGTTGATGATTTGGCTTTAAACAATAAAACAGAAGCTTAACGTGCAAAAGAAATGAAAAATAAATTAGATCAAACCAACCTATTTGTATATAACACAGCTTGAAAGACTTTAAAAACATGGCAGAAAAAAAAATGCATCATTCCAATGAAATAATTTTACAGTCATCAAATGCCAGAGATCTGTCTTTGCTGTCACATATTAACTGTTTCTTTTACTTTCTGGTTTAAGAGTTTGATAGCTTTGCTCTTGATTATTTACATAACTGA
Source organism: Chiloscyllium plagiosum (assembly GCF_037043375.1). NCBI lineage: Eukaryota > Metazoa > Chordata > Chondrichthyes > Orectolobiformes > Hemiscylliidae > Chiloscyllium > Chiloscyllium plagiosum. The sequence continues at coordinate 43,004,837 of NW_028270155.1, forward strand.
GCTCAAACTTAATTAAGTTTCAAATAACTCCAGGGCTCTAACCAAACATTTACAGTCTAAAGTTTTCAAACTAAAATCTTTACACTAAGGTCAACTATTCCTCACCGTTCTGAACTAAATCCTTTCTCGAAGGTTAGCTGTTCTTACATCCAACCCAGCCTGTTTTTTTCTGCAAACTGATGCCAAAAACTTCTCAATCTATCGTTTTTCCCAAACAAAATTCACTGATTCTTTTAAACTAAATGCAAGCCAATGCTTTTCAATATTTGCAATCTCCGATCATAAAATTCTCAATACAAAAGGTCATGTTATCACTCCCGGGCTCCAAGGCAGTTGCTCTTTGGCACGATCGAAAATTATAGGTCCTGAATGTTGAAAAGTTAGTTATTAAACCCCTTTAAGCACACATAGTAAAACCCACATGCCCGAGTTAAAATCCAAATGTTAAGATAAATGATACTCGTGTATGAGTTCACATACCTTCCATCGCAATATGTAGGCCAAATCAGGTAAAAATAATATATTTCCTTCCCTGTGGATTTTAATGAACTAGATTGATTTTTATAATTAATAACAATTGTCATGGTCACTAAGATTGAGACTTGTTTTCAATCCAAGATTTATTAATTGAATTTCATTCCAGAGGTTGCTTTGTAGGATTTGAACCCTTGCTTCCAGAGCAATAATCTTCCCTCCGGATGACTAGACACTATTTATATTGTACTTTATGAATATCACATTGCTGTATTCTCAAAAAGTAGGGAGCACCGATTATGCTTTGAAATTGTTTAACTTCCCAGAATCCCTTTTCAACTAATCAACCAGTATCACCCCAGTCTGGACACTTCTGGGAAAACGTCCAGCTTTTTAGCACCTGAGCTATTCACACAGCTTTTCAGTTGTTAGACCTTCTCTACTCACAGAATACCTCTGAACACTTCCGACACTTTTTTTGTCAAACAAAGAATTCTCACATCTTTGAGTGATTTCCTGTTTCTCCTCTCAAGAACTGCGTGTTCCTCTTTCCGCCAGTCTACTTTTTCTTCACATCTCTTGTGCAGTTGCAAGAGCAGTGAACTCTTTCCCAGTTTATCGGTGTGGAGCTCTCCTTTGTGACTGCAAGCCATGTGACTTCTTTCTTGACTTTTTCTATTTCTACAGTTTCCAGGTCAACAGCACCAGGTCTCAGCAGTATTTCTTATTTCACAAGAAAATGATACTTTATTGCCTTATAATTGACAAAACTCTCAAAACTCCCTTTCTATTATTCTTACAAATAATTAAAGATTCTATAAGCTCCTTGAAAGCAAACATTTTCTTTACTATATTGTTTCCAGTGGTAACTACTCATTACTGCAGAGTCAACTGAGAGACAAACCTGTCTTCACTTAATATTTACTTCCAATGAGGATTACTGGATAATGCTCAAGAACCTTGCAATGTTCCTCCCTTTCCTAAAAACTAGGGCTACCGAGACTAGTGCTGCAGAACAACTACTGCAGCTTCAGCCAAGATTTGCTAACGCACCGTAGTATGCTAAACAACAAAAACACAAATTTTAAAAGTCAGTGATAATTACTAAGTATGATATCAATATATTACACTTTATAAAGGTTCAACTCAATAGCAATCATATTCAATATTAAAAGGGTATATCTTGGCAGCATTATTAAGGTTCATGGGATTAATGCTTATTTTCTGTAGGTTTGTTGCAATATTGCAATGAACAGGCAGCATGCTAACTGACACATGCTAATTTTACAAATGATTGCAGCTTCTATATTTTTTAAACATGGTTTCCTTTTTAACAAATAAAAACACTTTCTAGAAAACTAATGTTCCAGTTTGATCAACTTCAATAGCTCAACTGAATCTTGAGCCCGGCAATCTAAACCTAACACTTCATCATCCAATTCAGTATCTTACTCAACTCCGTTAACTGCCCCAGCTCAACAGTAACCTGACTTGTTTTTGTTTGAGTTGAGTGTGGTGCTGGAAAATCACAGCAGGTCAGGCAGCATCCGAGTAGCAGGAGAATCGACGATTCGGGCATAAGCCCTTCTTCAGGGATGAGGCTTGTGGGCTGGGGGTTGAGAGATAAATGGGAGGGATGTGTGGCTGGGGGGATGAGAAGGTAGATGAAAATGCCAGAGGTAGATGAAGGTGGGGCAGAAGTTGATAGGTTGAAGGGGACTGTGGAACGGATAGATGGGAAAGATAGACAAGTCAAAAAGGCGGTGCCGAGTTGGAGGCCTGGGACTGGGATAAGGTGGCGGGAGGGGAAATGAGGGAACTGGTGAAATCCACATTAATCCCAAGTGGTTGCACAGTCCCAAGGCAGAAGATGAGGCATTCTTCCTCCAAGCGTCAGGTGGTTAATATTTGGCGATGGAGGCGGCTCAGGACCTGCCTGCCCTTGGTGGAGTGGGAGGGGAGTTGACATGTTCAGCCATGGGCGATGGTGTTGGTTGGTGCGAATGTCCCAGAGATGTTCTCTGAAATGATCTGCAAGGTGACGTCCTGTCTCCCCGATGCAGAGGAGACCACATCGGGTGCAATGGATTCAATCGATGGTACTTGTGGAGGCACAGGTAAATTTCTGTCGGATGTGAAAGGATCCTTTGGGGCCTCAGATGGAGGTGAGGGCGGAGGTGTGGGCACAGCCTTTGCACTTTCTGCATTGGCAGCGGAAAGTGCCATGAGTGGGGTGAGGGCTGGTTGGGGGGCATGGATCTGACAAGGGAGTCACGGAGGGAATGGTCTCTCTGTAATGCGGCCTCTTGACCTGTCCATCGTCTTTCCCATCTATCTGCTCCACCCCCTCTCTGGCCTATCACCTTCATCCCCACCTTCATCTACCTATTGCATTCTCAGCTACCTTCCCCGCAGCCACACCCCACTTATATCTCAACACCCAGCCCACAAGCCTCATGCCTGATGAAGGGCTTATGTCCAAAACATCGATTCTCCTGGTCCTTGGATGCTGCCTGATCTGCTGTGCTTTTTCAGCAACACCCTCTCGACTCTGATCTCCAGCATCTGCAGTCCTCACTTTCTCCTTGTTTTATTTTGATTGAACTGATTCAAATTAGCAACGAAACAGCCTAATTTCTTGATTTTTTTCATCCTCTACACGAGCCTTCACTTCCTATTTATTCACTTAAAGCACCACAGAATGTCATGTATGCTTTTTTTTTGTTGTGAACTTCACCTTATTTGATAATTTAAAAAGTGAGTTAAAGACATGGCAGATCACATACTTAGAGAGCATGCAAGCTCCACTCTACATCAGTCAGCCAGGATAATACTTATGCTATGGAGAAAAAATATTTACGTACATGGGATAGGCTTACTTTTAAGTACATACAGATATCTTTGCTCCAGAATGAGAGATTCTGTGCCGGTATGAAACAATTTTAACCGAAAGGAACAACAGGAAATCAGCTATTATGCTTAGTAATGATAAATACAACAGAGTAATGACAGATTAAGACTGTAGCCAGAATCTAGGCTTTTCATATTTCTTGCTAGATTCCGATAATGTCTGTGCAGTTGCAGTGGGAGAGGGAAAGGAAGCGAGGTAGCTAGCAACATCTCCAAGAAACAAGAGGGAACAGGGAGAGATGAAATGAGCTATTATTGAAGATTAAATTTATACCTGCTTCTACCATTTCCTGCAAAGAGTTTCAGGGTACACTATCAGTATTACATAGTTATTTTGAAACAAGCCCCAAGTAATACAGTAATGTGCTAATATTGGAAATGCTTTGCAGTGACTGATATATCCAGCCTTATTAAACATTTCTGTTAAATTCTACAGCGTTGAAACTTTTCCCACAAAATATTATGCTATCACAATTCATACATTTTGTTTTTTTGTTAATAAACAGAGTTCAGCGATCTTACCTGCAGTGAAGTCTTTATTCAGGTCAATGAAAGCATGAGAATGAGGTATATACATTTGAACATCGGAGTCCAAAGCAGAATACCATGTTTGATTTCTGGGGGGAAAAAAGTTTTCAAAGTTATGACATGGCATCACCTATGTTGGGATGTGCGTGAATCAGCAGTGAGAAAACTGAATAGAAGAGGTCAGTAATGTAAATAATAGCTTCAGTCTTCATTTGGTTTTCAGTTTGAAGTTAATGAGTAAGACGGAAATATTTATGGATTGTTCTACAATGCAGAAGAGACAATTCTCAGGTTTATTCATTTTGAAAGCATCAAGGGACAATGGGAAATCAATTGTTATGTTTCCTCTGACAGGCACAACACAGTAACAATAGACTGAAGCCAGAATCTAGGCTCATCATATTCCTCATTATATTCTGGTAATGTCTAAAAGGTGGCAGCAGAAGAGGGAAAGGAAGAGAAGCAGCCAATATCTTGCTGCCTGGTACAACCCACACAGCAGAAATGTGGAGGTTGTTTTGGGACCAATTGCTTATAGTGCTGGACAGGTTTATTCCATTGAGGCAAGGAAGGGACAATAAGTTGAAAGAACCTTGGGTGACATGGGTTGTGGAACATCTGGGCAAGAGGAAGCAGGAGTTAGACTAGCAGGAGGGAGACAAGCAGGAGGCTGGAAGAACACAGCTAGTCAGGCAGCATCAGGAGGTGGAGAAGTTAATGTTGTCGGTGTAACCATTCTTCAGGACTAAGGGAAGGTGTAAAGGGAGCTGCAGATAAAGGAAGTGGGGGGGTGGCAAGGTGGGGAAACAGACAGGTAGAGTGTACAATCTGGTTGGTCAATGGGAGAGATGAATCTGGTAGGTGGCTGAGAGGAATGGAAGGGAAGGGGAGGGGCTGTGAAGGGAGTCATGGGGTGGGGTGGGGAAGGGAGGCTATTGTATGTTGAGTCCTCCGGGCTGTAGGATAAAGTATTAGAGAGGATTCTGAGAGACAGGATTTATTATTACTTGGAAGTGGGAGATGAGGTGTTTTTCCTCCAATTTGCAGTTCGATTCATTGTGGCAATGGAGGAGGCCAAGGATGGTCATGTCAGAAAGGGAGTGGGAAGAGGAATTAAAATGGGCGGTGACTGGGAAGAAAACTTATTTAAAGTTGAGGCGGCAAGGATCAGATAGGGCTGTAGTGGGGTACAAGGTAGCCAGGAAGGAACTGAAGGGGGCATGAAAAACTTTAGCAGGTAGGATTAAAAGGAAAGCCCTAAGGCATTCTACACTAATGTGAGGAACAAGAGGATGGCCAGAGTGAGGGTAGGGCTGATCAGGGATCATGGAGGGAAATTGCACCTGGAATGGGTGGTAGTAGGGGAGGTCCTCAATGAATACTTGACTTCAGTATTCACTATTGAGGGGGACCTTGATGTTTGTGAGGACAGCGTGAAACAGATTGATATGCTCGAATAGGTTGATGTTAAAAAGGAGGATGTGCTGAAAATTTTAAAGTTGATGAGGATAGATAAATCCCCTGGGCCAGATGGGATATACCCAAGGTTACTACAGGATGCAAGGGAAGAGATTGCTGCACCTTTAGCGACGGTGTTTGCATCCTCACTGTCCACTGGAGTACTGCCAGATGATTGGAGGGTGGCAAATGTTATTTCCTTGTTCAAGAAAGGGAATAGGGATAATCCTGGGAATTACAGACCAGTCAGTCTCATGTCTGTGGTGGATAAAGTATTAGAGAGGATTCTGAGAGACAGGATTTATTATTACTTGGAAGACTATAGTTTGATTATAAATAGTCAGCATAGTTTTGAGGGGGCAGGTCATGTCTCACAAACCTTACTGAATTCTTTGAGGGTGTGACAAAACACATGATGAAGGCAGAGCAGTGGATGTGGTGTACATGGATTTTAGCAAGGCTTTTGATAAGGTTTCCTTATCAAAAGATTTGGATGAGGAAGTGGGAGGGTGGGTTAGTAAGTTTGCTAATGACATGAAAGTTGGTGGACTGGTCAATAGTGTGAAGGACTGTTATAGCTTGCAATGGGACATTGATAGGATGCAGAACTGGGCTTGTAAGTAACAGATAGAATTCAACTTGGAAAAGTGTGAAGTGATTCACTTTGGAAGTTCGAATTTGAATGTAGAATACAGGGTTAAAGGCAGGATTCTTGGCAGTGTGGAGAAGAACTTGGGGTCCATGTCCATAGATCCTTCAAAACTGCCACCCAAGTTGATAGGGTTGTCAAGAAGGCAGATGGTGTGTTGGCTTTCATTAGCAAGGGGATTGAGTAAGAGCCGCGAGGTTATGCTGCAGCTCTATAGAGCCCTGCTTAGACCACAATTGGAATAGTGTTCAGTTCAGATCGTCTCATTGTAGGAAGGATGTAGAAGCTTCAGAGACTGAGCAGAAGAGATTTACCAGGGTGCTGCCTGGACTGGAGGGCCTGTCTTATGAAGAAAGGTTAAAGGAGCTAGGAATTTTCTTGTTGGAGCAAAGAAGGATGAGAAGTGATTGAAAGCAGTGTATAAGATGATACAGTGGATGGCTAGAGACTTTTACCCAGGGCGGAAATGGCTATCACAAGGGGGCATAAATTTAAGGTGATTGGTGGAAGGTTTAGAATAGATGTTAGAGGTAGGCTCTTTATACAGATAGTAATGGATGTGTGGAATGCACTGTCAGCAATGTTAGTAGTGGCAGATAAATTAGGGACATTTAAGCAACTCTTGGATAGATGCATGAAAGACAGTAGTCAAAAGGAGTGGCGCTGGAAAAGCACAGCAGGTCAGGCAGCATTTGAGGAGCAGGAGAGTCGATTTTTCGGGCATAAGCCCTTCATCAGGAATGTTGGGGGTTGGGGGGGGGGGGGTGAGGGCAAAGGGGCGGAGAGATAAATAGGAGGGGTGTTTGGGGCTGGGGGCATGGTAGCTAGGAAGGCGATAATTGGACTCACGTGGGAGGTAATGGTAATTGGTCAGAGCGGAACATGGAGCAGATATGTGGGAAGGAAGGTAGACAGGTGGGGGAGGTTCATGAGGGTGGTACCAAGTAGATTAGTCTGATTTTAGACTAGGATAAAAGATTGGCACAACATTGAAGCCATAGGGCCTGTACTGTGCTGTACTGTTCAATGTTCTTTGTTCTAAACTGGAGGCAATTGAACAGCCAACCATTTCCCATGATCCTGACCCACAGGTGGCACCTGGATATTGTTATGAGCCCAGCTGATGTTTTTACTGGACAAATCAGACCCTAGATATAAATCTAGCATGATGAATCACAGTTTTCTTTGGTTTGATATTAATGAGCTGGTCTCTCATGGAGATAGAAGAAGCATGTATTGTCGGAGAATTTGTTCTAACAATCAAACTGATGTCTATCAAGCAAACCAAATGAGATAAAATATAATAAACTATTTTACTTATAAGTACACAGTAATATACAGTAAAATTATACTCCTATTAAACTCAAAGCCCTCTTTTACAAGTTGCAAAAAGAACAAACAACATCCCTTATACATGTACCCAACAGCAATACTTGTACAGTACTCACACCAGTATCTCTTTCTCCAACACCTCAATAGGTTTAAAGGTAACTGTGACTTTAACTCAGACTGGTATATGATCGCTCAAGGATTAAGTGGAGTCTGAACAAAATCATCTTATTCACAGCCATATTCAGTTTTATATTACAAAGGTATCACTTAAATTTGTTTAAGATCATGATTTTCAGGAACGTGAAACCAATTTTTTTGTGCAGCACTGAGTTACATGGGGACCAATGTTACAACTGGAATTAGGTTGTTGAGGGCCTTCCTTGACAACGTGCCATAACTTAAAAGAGCTATTATAATTGTGCCGCTCGTTTCACAAGCCATCGGAAAATATAGATTTCATTTCATCGGCAGTCCCTCACAGACAAGATGACTTTCACCCTTGCTGAAAAATTTGTTGCTGGAAAAGTGCAGCAGGTCAGGCAGCATCCAAGGAGCAGGAGAATCCACGTTTCGGGCATAAGCCCTTCTTCAGAACACCCAGGCTTATGCCCGAAACGTCGATTCTCTTGCTCCTTGGATGCTGCTTGACCTGCTGCCCTTTTCTAGCAACACACTTTTCAGCTCTGATCTCCAGCATCTGCAGTCCTCACTTTCTTTCACCCTTGGGGTGAGTCTGTAAGTGGCTGTACAGTCTGATGTGGCTTCCACAGACCTTGCCACATTTGGGGCAAAATGTGGTTGTGGGTAGGAGTGGATGGGGCATTACTGTGACAGCACCTCCTCATGCTGTTTCCCCAATGATAAGTCTCAAGGTGCTCGATGCCTTCCCAGACTGTCCTATACTTCAGGCGGTCTTGGGCTCGTGATTCCCAGGTGTTGATGGGAATGCTGCACTTTGCCAGTGAGAGCTGTTGGAATCCCTGAAGCATTTCCTCTGTCCACCTGAGGCTTGCCCGCCATTTCGGAGCTGGCAGTACAGCATGCACTTAGGGAGTCTCGTGTCAGTGATGTGTTCGACGTGCCCAGTCCATCACGGCCAATCAAGCATTATTCAGTGCCTCAACGCTGGGAATGTTAGCCTGATCAAGGACATGGGTGCTTGTGCACCTGTCTTCCCAACAGATTTACAGGATCTTGCGCAGGCAATGTTGGTGGCACTGCTCCAATGCCTTAAAGTGTTTGCTACAGATAGTCCACATCTCAACTATATAGGAGGACAGGAACCACTACAGCTCTATATATCATGAACTTGGTATTAAATCGAATGTTGTTCTCGTATTCTCGAACATCCATATCCTCAGGTGGCTGAAGGCTGCGTAGGCACATCTAGCACACATTAATCTCTTCACTAATATCTGTTCTGGTCGACATGACACTCCCCAAGTATTGGAAGTTGCCACCATTCTCAAAGGCCTTCCTGTGGATCTTGATAATCAGAGGTTTGCTCCATAATATCAGAAACGTTGGTGGAGGATCGGCATCGTGCAGATGTCCATGCTCTCAAATACCTCCATAAAAAGGTGCTAACAATTATCTGGAGATAGTCTTCAGAGTTTGCACATATGCAAGCATCATCCATCTACTGCAGCTTGATGACATTAGTTGGAATGACTTTGGTTTTGATTTAAAGATGACAGAGGTTGAATAACTTCCCACTGGTTCTGTGAGTTAGTTCCACTCCAGTGGGGAGCTTGATGATGGCGAGATGAGGTATTACAGCGAGGTACATCAAGAACTGTATTGGAGTGATGATGCAGCCCTGCTTGACGCTGGTCTGACCGAGGAATGGGTCAATGATGGAGCCATTCATCATTACAATTTCCATGTCGTTGTGGAGCAGGCTAAGGATGGTGACAAACTTTGTGGTGCAGCCAAAGAGGAGAATGATGCTCCATAATGCTTCCCAGTTGATGGTGTCAAAGGTCTTTGTAAAGTTGAAGAAGGTCGCATGCAGGGGAGGTTATTTTCCCTGTATTTCTCATGTAGCTGTTGCATGGTAAAAATCATGTCCTTGGTGCCCCGCAGTAGCCGGAAGTCACACTGCGATTCCAGCAACAATGCCTTAGCTACAGAGAGGAGACAGTTGAGGAGGGCCTTGACAATGACTTTTCCAATGGTTGACAGCAGGGAGATTCTCCTGTAGTTTCCACAGTCAGACTTGTTCACTCTTTATTAAAAATGCTCACATGATGGAGTGGATCCAGTGGTGAGGCGGGTGGGTTGCCTAGTGTCTGTACTAGTCTACATTTGAACAATGGGCTCTAGGGTGCCCATAGATCTGTTACCTGTTTTTGGGTAGAATTTATGTAAGGGTCTGTAGCATCTTCCTGCTGGCTGCCATTGCCTCCAGAATATGCTTGGGTCACTGCTTAGTGGGGCTGCTCCTCTTGGCCTTCCTTACTCTGGCTGGCCAGATGTTGCTGCATCACTGGCACTTTCCCCTCTCCAATTGGGGTAAATGTGGCAGGCTTCCACTAGAGGATTGTATTTGCTAGATTTGTCCAGGTTGGGGGTTCGACAGTGATGATGCTTTGGTCCAGGTAGCGTTTGGCTGTCCACCCTGCATTGTTTTGCCATTATGAGGGGGCCTGGGCTTTTCATAGGGAAGGTACAGGCTGATGAGCTTAATCATGGCCAACATGGGAGATCAAGAGATCACTAAGCTCATTGTGGCATTGAACTTCATTTGAACACTGTGGCAGGAGAAAAGTTAGAGTGGATCAAAACGAGGAATTAAAATGATAAGTGACACGAAGTTTCAGTTCACACTTGTACGCCAGAGAGGTTATTCCACAAAGTTAGTCTTCTCATAATGGAGGAGATAAGATCACAAGACACAGGAACACAGGGTGGCCATTTCGCCCACCAAATCTGCTCCATTCAGTGAGATCACAGCTGACCTGATAACTCTCAGCTCCACTTTCCTGCCTTTTTCCCCCAAAACCTTGATTCTTTTACAGATTATAGATTGGAGTCTGTCAGCTTTGAGTACACTGAATGACTTAGCCGCAACAGCCCTAGGAGGAGAAAGAGGCCTAGAAGGAAATGATCTCTTCAAAGATAATCTGTCCAACCTCCTTGTATGTTTCAATAAGGCTGCCTCTCATTGTTCTAAATTCCAACAAAGTAAAAGCCCATCCTATCTATAAGTCATTCCCTTTCAACTTAGAACCAGCCTAACAAACCTTACCTGAACTGTCTCCAATGCCAGCATCTCTTTCCCTAAGTAATGGCTCAAACTCTTCACAGTATTCTAGCTGTGGTCTGACTTGTGTAATTTTAGTAAGATCTCTCTAATTTTATACTTCATCCTCTTTTAAATATTAACCAATATTTCATTTGACTTCCCTACTGCCCACTGTAGTTGACTGAAGCATGCATTGATGCTCGCTTTTTGTGATAATTTCACAAGGACTCCCAAATCCCTGTGCTCTAACAGTCTTTAGTTATTTAAATAATATCCAGTGATTCGGTTCTTCCTGTTGAAGTGTCTTACCTTACATTTTCCCACATTACTTTCCATCTGCCAAGTTTTTGTACATTCACATAACTTGTCTATATCTCTGCAGATTCTTTGCAAATGACACAAAATTAGGTGGAAAGACAAGTGGTGACGTTGATGCAAACTTGACTGCAGTACATTCACTTTTCTCATCCATGTTATTAATATATACCATAAATAATTATGGCCTCAGCATTGATCCTTTATAGCATTCCACGACTTACAGGTTGTCAACTTGAAAATGGTCTGCTTATCCCATCTGTCATCAATTATTTAGGCAACCTTCTGTCCATGCTAATATACTAGCTCCAAAACCACGAGCTCTTATCTTAAGTAATCTAATATTTGGCACCATATCAAATGTCTTAAAAATCCAAATATATCTCACATACTGCGTTACCTTTTCTTATCCTGTTTGTTACCACTTGAAAGAATTTTAGTACATTTGTCAGGCTTGCTTTCCCTTCATGAAGCCATGCTGAGCCTGATTGATCATATAATGTGTTTCTAAATGCTTTGCAAATGCATCCTTTATAATAGACACTAATATTTTCTCAAGAACAGATGTTAAAGCTAACTGTACAATAGTGAGACCTCTCAGGATGTGGACGTGCTGGTAAAGTCAGCATTCACTGTCGATTATTAACTGCCTTTGAGAAGTAGCATTAATCCTTTTTGAACTACCTTAGTCCTGTAGTGAAGTGATTTTCAGACTTTGGTTGGGTAGGGAGTTCTAGGATCATAATTCACTGTGCAAGAAAGAATATATGAGAAGTTTAAATCAGGACGGCATGTGAATGGGAGTGCCGAAAACAATCTTTTTTTTAAATATTAAAAAGTGAAAGATTATTCCTAATTCAACATTTTAATCATGGCATTAAAAGTAATCAAAATTAGAAGACAGCATGCTGAAATGATTACATTTCACACACACTCCAATGTGGTCTTGGTGTCAAAATCACTTTAAACTTATAGTTGGAATTTAGCTCCATTGTCCACATTTGAACCAAGGCTATAAGGTCAGAAGTTGAGTGACCCCAGCAGAACCTAAATCGAGTAGGCTATTGCTAAGCAAGTGCTGTCTGATGGCACCTTCCAATATTTTAATGATTGAGAGTAAACTGAAAAGACAGTAAATTGGCCATATTAGTTTGTCCCACTTTATATATGTATATGAAATACCTGGGAAATTTTCTAAATTCTTGGGCAGATGCCACTGTCATAGTAATACTGGTACTGTTTCTATAGGACAGCAGCAAGGTCTGGAGCAGAAATCTTCAGTACCATTGACGGAATATCATCACAGTCCATCGATCTTACAGTAGGCAGTGGCCCCAACCATTTCCTGATCTTAGGTGCAGTGAAATTGGCAGAAAATTAGCATTTAGGATACAGGGCATCTCTGGAAAAGAGGAATCAATATTGAGAACTGCTAGGCAGTTCTTTCTCAACTGTGTCACCACTACTGCTACTGGGAGGAGGACATATCCAGGAATGGTGATGGCCTTCTCTCAAACATGATATGTAAGGTATGATTCCATGAGTATGACTATGTCTTGACCAGCCTGAAAGACAGCTCTTCCAATTTTGGCACTAATTTCAGAAGGAAGATTTTTCAGGGTTGACAGGGCTGTGTTTTCCATCATCATATTCAGAGTTTTCGTTTATGTCAGATGATCCATCTTGTTTCAGAAAGCAATCACATTGTGGCTCTGGAGTCAGATGTAGGCCATTTTTAGTAAAAACTCACTTGGTTTGCAACAATGTTGTCCTGTTGTTATCATTATACTTCAAACTCCACAATTTTATTAAATTCCAATGGGATTTGAACCCAGATCCCCAGAACATTACCTGGATGCCTGGGTTACTAGTCTAACAACTATGCCTGCACTTGGGCATTGGCACCCATGTAGGAGCTATGGAGAAATTTTATGCTGGAAGAAGAAAAAGAACCACACAGAGTGTGGGTGCATGGAATGCATGGCCAGCAGTGGTAGTAGAGTCAGATACATTAGGGACATTTAAGCAACTCTTGGATAAGCACATGGAAGATAGTCAAATGAAGGGTATGGAGGTTAGTTTGATCTTAGAGCAGGACGAAAGGTCAGCACAACATCTTTTTTTTTTAAACTGCTACAGTGTTAGCAGTCTTTGAGGCATTCCAAGCTAGAATGACCATGAGGCTAGATTTTGCAAAGTGAGGATTTGGAACCCCTTGCGATGGACACAGAGGTTTATTGAAATTTGATAATCCAGAGCCTCAAATATCTGGATGATCCTGAAAACAAACATTCTGGAGATTACAGCGGATCAGGCAGCATCCGTGGAGAGAAAACAAACTAATGTTTCAAGACTAGATGACTCTTCAGAGCTCTACAGAAGAGAATCCAGACCCGAAATGTTAACTTGCTTTTTCTCCATGGATGCTGCCTGACCTGCTGTGATTGTCAGCCATTTAAACTGTTGTGGTGCATTTGGTCACAGCTGTCCACTAACTTATGTGGGACGTAAATGTTCTTAAGGAGGTGAAGCCGCATTTAATTACAAAATAATATAATTTAAAAGAGTTATCTTTTGTGATCAGTGTATCTATTTAGTGATTAATGCTTATCTTTGTTTTGTTCAAATTTATGTAATGAAGATACTTTTGATGTTTCAATTTAAGCCTGCTGCATCTTTTCTTACCCTTGGATCTTCCATGCACTTTATTCTTTAACAAAATAACAAAGATTCACTGTTCAGTATTGTACAGCTGGGATCACAAAAGTATCAACAGGCGTCAGCCTTGGCTAAATGATTACGTATTCATACTTGAATCAGGGAATAAGGCTTGCACCCATGGCAAGAACTGAGCCTGTGTCAGTTGAAATCCTAATGCAGGACAGTTGTAATTTTGCTGTGTAAGAGGCACCATCATCTTGATGAAATATTAAGCCAAGATTCTGTCATGTAGACAATAAAAGAATCACTCGCTCTGTTTGAGGAGGAGGAGAGGGGTTTTCCAGGGCAACATTTATCAATAAACATTAAGTTAACTATTATGATTATTCGATAGGTATCTATTTCTGGGACCTTGCAAGGGTTGCTATATTTCCCTATCTGGGAACTTATATGATTTCCTGAAGTCATCTAAGTACTACACAAATATACATTCTTATTTACCACTTATACTGATGACCTGTTGATCAAACAAAGTAACTAAATTTTACAAATGATACTACGTATGAAAAATGTAATCCTTGACCTTACTCCTAAATGGCCTGGCCCTAATCTTTGTGTCTTCTTGTTTGGTGATGGAATCTAAAACAATTTCTCCATGCGCTATAAAAATCCTTATAAAAGAACTTAATTAGATTACTGGCCAACATTATAAACTTGTGAATACAAACCCAGTTTATTTTGTCAGCCAAGTCAGCTATCATTCTGTCTGATCTTCATAAGAAATACATATTTGCTAATTTAAGGTATCCAGAAATAAAACAGTGCTACAAATGAAGACTATTTCCACAGAACCTTACGTAATGTGGGGAAAGTGATGTTTTTGACCTCTTATTGATAAATCTATTCCAAATAGAAAGTTTTCTGCTTAACAGCTTTGACCTTCATTAAGTTCTGACGTGTAACAGCATACTAACATTTTAAAATTAGGGCTCAATATTGCATCTTGAAGGAGAAGGGTTTTTTTTTCGTTATATTCCAATAGTATCACTGTATCAAAACAAAGTTGATCTTCTTACTTCGCTACAGCACACTGCATCAACATGAATCAGAGTTCCTGCTATTATTGTGAATCAAATCCTTTGGAGAAACTATACAAGTTGTAATTTGCCATTTGCTTTGTCCAACAACATTGTCATCATTACTGAATTGGTGCTTACATCCTTTACAGATGTTTAACACATGAAGGAATAAAGATCATTCATATCCTTAATGGTGAACTGCATTTTATTTATGATCTGTCAGTCTCAGAAAAGGAAAGATAAAGGAAAATACTATACACCCACCTTATGTTCTCAGGATTTACTAAATAACTCATAGTAAAGGAAATATTTTGGAGGTATAATTGCTTTTCCAGCATTAGAAAATCCACATTTAATTTGCATGCACAAAAGTCCTGTAAACAGCAATCAGATAAATAATCAGTTTGTATAGTTTGATTGAAGGCTAAATATTGGCCTGGATTGCATGACAAATGCTGAAAATGTGTTGCTGGAAAAGCGCAGCGGGTCAGGCAGCATCCAAGGAACAGGAAAAAATCAACGTTTCGGGCATAAGTCCTTTTTCAGGAATGAGCCGTTCCTGAAGAAGGGCTTATGCCCGAAACATCGATTCTCCAGTTCCTTGGATGCTGCCTGACCTGCTGCGCTTTTCCAGCAACACATTTTCAGCTCTGATCTCCAGCATCTGCAGCCCTCACTTTCTCCTTGCATGACAAATCCTTTGCCCTTTTTCTAAAAATGGCACAAGACCTCCTAAGCAAGGAGATTTATTTCATTATCTCATCGTAAAATAAGACATCTCAGGAAATGCAGTCTTCCTGCAGTGATCTAAATGTTTCCTATTTTTGTTTTAAAACTGTGGTGGTGCTGCAAAATGTTACAATTAATTTCTGAATGTCAAGTTCCTATCTGTGGGTGAGCAATCAGGAACGGACATAATTATATTAAAAATTAGTGAATAATACAAATCGGCAAAACTCTTGTTCTTTCATTTGTTTGATGGAATAAGAGATTCATGTATCAAGTCAGACCAAAATACAGCTTTCGAATTCCTAAAGTATTTTAGTGAAGCAGATAAATGTTAAAAGCAAGCATAAAAACATGCAAATAAGCCTATTTACTGAAAGCACTGCAAATTTCATGTGACCTATATGGACTTCAGCAAGGCGTTCAACAAGGTTCCCCATGGGAGACTGATTAGCAAGGTTAGATCTCATGGAATACAGGGAGAACGAGCCATTTGGATACAGAACTGGCACAAAGGTAGAAGACAGAGGGTGGTGGTGGAGGGTTGTTTTTCAGATTGGAATACTGTGACCAGTGGAGTGCCACAAGGATCGGTGCAGGGCCCTCTACTTTTTGTCATTTACATAAATGATTTGGATGAGAGCATAGGGAGGTACAGTTACTAAGTTTGCAGAAGACACCAAAATTGGAGGTGTAGTGGACAGTGAAGAGGGTTACCTCAGATTACAACAGGATCTTGGTCAGATGAGCCAATGGGCTGAGAAGTGGCAGATGGAGTTTAATTCAGATAAATGCGAGGTGCTGCATTTTGGGAAAGCAAATCTTAGCAGGACTTATACACTGAATGGTAAAGTCCTCGGGAGTGTTGCTGAACAAAGAGACCTTGGAGTGCAGGTTCATAGCTCCTTGAAAGTGGAGTTGCAGATAGATAGGATAGTGAAGGCGGCATTTGGTATGCTTTTCTTTATTGGTCAGAATATTGAGTACAGGAGTTGGGAGGTCATGTTGCAGCTGTACAGGACATTGGTCAGGCCACAGTTAGAATACTGCGTGCAATTCTGGTCTCCTTCCTATCAGAAAGTTGTGGTGAAACTTGAAAGGGTTCAGAAAAGATTCACAAGGATGTTGCCAGGGTTGAGGATTTGAGCTATAGAGAGAGGCTGAACAGCCTGGGGCTATTTTCCCTGGAACAGAGGCTGAGGGGTGACCTTATAGAGGTTTATGAGGGGCATGGATAGGATAAATGAGGCAAAGTCTTTGCCCTGGGGTTGAGGAGTCCAGAACCTGAGGGCATAGGTTTAGGGTGAGAGGGGAAAGACATAAAAGAGACCTAAGGGGCAACCTTTTCAAGCAGAGGGTGGTACGTGTATGGAATGAGCTGCCAGAGGAAGTGGTGGAGGCTGGTACAATTGCAACATTTAAGAGGCATTTGGATGGGTATATGAATAGGAAGGGTTTGGAGGGATATGCGCCGGGTGCTGGAAGGTGGGATTAGATTGCATTGGGATATCTGGTTGGCACGGATGGGTTGGACCGAAAGGTCTGTTTCCATGCTGTACAACTCTATGACTCTATTTTGTTCAATATTAAGTAGCAGGAAGTATAAAATCCAATAATGTGACTATTTCTTAGAATGTCACTAACTGCTGAATGTCAGTGATTTTAGTCAGGTTGCAGGCTGCTAATTTCTTTATTCAGAGGATAATGGAGTTACTGGCTAGATCGGCAATGAATACCCATCATACATTGCCCTGAAAAATGTGATGGTGAGCTGCCGTTTTGGACCTCTGTCCACAACATCATTAGGGGGCTCCAGGATTTTAACCCAACGACAGCAAAGAAACGGTGATATACTTTCAAGATAGATTATGAATGGCTTGGAAAGTAACTTATTGATGGGATCTGCTATTTCTGTTGTATGGATAGTAACTTCTGAAGGTGCTGTCTAAGGAACCTTGGAGAATTTATGCAGTGCATCTTCTACATTGTATATCGTGCTGCTACTGTGCATTGGCGAAGGAGGGAGGAAATTTTTGTGGTGTGATGTCAATTAAACAGACTTTGTCCAAATAGTGTCAAATTTCTTGAGTAGTGTTGGAGCTGCATTCATCTTGGCAATTTCTGACTTGCGTCTTGTAGATAGTGGACAAGGTTTGGGTGACAGGAGAAAATTCACTTGCTGCAGTATTCCTAGCCTCAGACCTGCTCTTGTAGATGTGGTATTTATACAGTGAGTCCATATCAGTTTCTGGTAAATAGTAACTCCCAGGTTTCAGATAATGGGAGATTCAATTATGGTAATGCCATTGAACATCAACACATGATTATTTCTAACAAAATCTAACCAAACAATCATTCATATGTGCAAGGCAAATGTTACTTAACACTTGCCAGCTACTATGTCCAGTTTCCAGCAAGCTTCCCCAATTTGTTAGGACTTTCCAAATTGTTTAGATCCATGCCAAGGACAGTGAACTGGCTCCCCTTGTTTATTTGGTCAGTTTCTTAGTTGGTTGCAACTAGGTGAATTAAAATAAAATATTTTCCCTTGTGGATATCATTCTCCCATACTAAATGAATTTATGCTTTTAAAAGGAATAATTTAATCAGATTTTCTTGTTTTAACAAAAGTTTATTAGTTATTAAATGCATGGACGTTTAACATACACACACGCATTAGAACAGAATGTCAGGAGAAGATACAAATTTAAAAAAGGTACATGGATCAGTCTCTGGGTCGTGTGTGTTATGGAACAGGCCAAACCGCCTCAAAACGTTTCAAGTAGCCCAGACCCTAACTTTGCTAGTTGTTTTAAGCAGGTGTGAGTGGATATGCCTGGAGTGATGCAGCTGTCCCAACTGGTTTGGCTTTTAAACAAACCAGAATTTATTTGCAAGATTATCAAATGAAATACAGACAAGAGAACAGAATACTGAATAACTTAACCTATCTGAAAACCCAACAAATTTTCCCAACTTAATGATGCTGTTTAAAATACTTGCAACAATCCCCATAAACACACTTTTGCAAAAGAAAGGAAACATCCAACACAAGTTCTTACGGGAGAGATGTCATAGAGGGTGGATCAGCATGGACTTGCTTATTTAGGTCCAGCAGCTTCACTACTGACCACCTGCTAAAACCAAATCAACGAAGAGAAAAGGTAAGCTGGGAGAACTGGCCACTCTCCTTTCATTGTACAAGCTAGGTCCACTACTTTTCATCGTTTATATAAATGACTTGGATGAGAGCATTAGAGGCATGGTTACTAAGTCTGCAGATAACCCCAAAATTGGAGGTGTAGTGGATAGCGAAGGAGGTTACCTCAGATCACAATGGAATCTTCATCAGATGGACCAATGGGCTGAGTGGCAGATGGAGTTTAATTTAGATAAATGCGAGGTGCTGCATTTTGGGAAAGCAAATCTTAGCAGGACTTATACACTTAATGGCAAGGTCCTCGGGAGTGTTGCTGAACAAAGAGACCTTGGAGGGCAGGTTCACAGCTCCTTCAAAGTGGAGTCGCAGGTAGATAGGGTAGTGAAGAAGGTGTCTGGTATGCTTTCCTTTATTGGTCAGAGTATTGAGTCCAGGAGTTGGAAGGTCATGTTGCGGCTGTACAGGACATTGGTCAGGCCACTGTTCGAATACTGCGTGCAATTCTGGTTTCCTTCCTATTAGAAAGTTGTGGTGAAACTTGAAAGGGTTCAGAAAAGATTTATAAGGACGTTGCTAGGGTTGGAGGATTTGAGCTATAGGGACAGGTTGAATAGGCTAGGGCTGTTTTCCCTGGAACGTCAGAGGCTGAGGGGTGATGTTATAGAGGTGTATAAAATCATGAGGGGCATGGATAGAATAAAACTAGAGGGCATAGGTTTAGGGTGAGACGGGAAAGATAAAGAAGAGATCTAAGGGGCAACTTTTTCACAATGAGCTGCCAGTAGAAGTGGAGGAGGCTGGTACAATTGCAACATTTAAAAGACATCTGGATGGGTACATTAATTGGAAGTGTTTGGAGGGATATGAGCCAGATGCTGGCAAGTGGGACGAGATTAAGTTGGGATATCTGGCTCAGCATAAATGCGTTGGATCGAAGGATCTGTTTCTGTGGTGTACATCTCTATGACACGAAGTGCTTTTTAAAAACCTTGAAAGCCTTTTGCCCAAGTCAGTATTTGTTAGCTATAATCAAACTGGTCCTAAAACCCTTCAAACCTGGACCTCCTGAATTCTGTGTTTACAAACCCTCTGGGGAAAAAAAAAACAAGGATAACATAACCTTGTTTAAAGGAGCAGCATCATCACACATATGATCTATGCAGTGTCCCATCCAGTGCCATTAGGAAGTGGTAGTAGCAGTTGGTAATGCACCCTGTGATGCAAGACTGTGGAGTGACTTAGGCG